>NW_012115489.1:1545840-1546343 GCF_000951035.1 Colobus angolensis palliatus | reverse complement strand
CTATCAATTTTGTTGATCTTTTCAAAAAACCAGCTCCTGGATTCATTGATTTTTTGAAGGGCTTTTTGTGTCTCTATCTCCTTCAGTTCTGCTCTGATCTGAGTTATTTCTTGCCTTCTGCTAGCTTTTGAATGTGTTTGTTCTTGCTTCTCTAGTTCTTTTAATTGTGATGTTAGGATGTCAATTTTAGATTTTTCCTGCTTTCTCTTGTGGGCATTTAGTGCTATAAATTTCCCTCTACACACTGTTTTAAATGTTCCCCAGAGATTCTGGTATGTGTCTCTTTGTTCCCATTGGTTTCAAAGAACATCTTTATTTCTGTCTTCATTTCGTTATGTACCCAGTAATCACTCAGGAGCAGAATGTTCAGTTTCCATGTAGTTGAACGGTTTTGAGTGAGTTTCTTAATCCTGAGTTCTAGTTAGATTGCACTGTGGTCTGCGAGAGAGTTTGTTACAATTTTTGTTCTTTTACATTTGCTGAGGAGTGCTTTACTTCCAACT
>NW_012115489.1:1469453-1545460 GCF_000951035.1 Colobus angolensis palliatus | reverse complement strand
ATCCTTGTTAACTTTCTGTCTCGTTGATCTGTCTAATGTTGACGGTGGGGTGTTAAAGTCTCCCATTATTATTGTGTGGGAGTCTAAGTCTCTTTGTGGGTCTTTAGGGACTTGCTTTATGAGTCTGGGTGCTCCTGTATTGGGTTCATATATATTTAGGATAGTCATCTCTTCTTGTTGAATTGATCCCTTTCCCATTATGTAATGGCCTTCTTTGTCTCTTTTGATCTTTGTTGGTTTAAAGTCTGTTTTATCAGAGACTAGGATTGCAACGTCTGCTTTTTTTGTTTCCCATTTGCTTGGTAGATCTTCCTCCATCCCTTTATTTTGAGCCTATGTGTGTCTCTGCATGTGAGATGGGTCTCCTGAATACAGCACACTGATGTCTTGATTCTTGATCCAATTTGTCAGTCTGCATCTTTTAATTGGAACATTTAGCCCATTTACATTTAAGATTAATATTGTTATGTGTGAATTTGATCCTGTCATTATGATATCAGCTGGTTATTTTGCTCATTAGTTGATGCAGTTTCTTCCTAACATTGATGGTCTTTACTATTTGGCATGTTTTTGCAGTGGTTGGTACCAGTTTCTTCTTTCCATATTTAGTGCTTCCTTCAGGAGCTCTTGTAAGGCAGGCCTGGTGGTGACAAAAATCTCTCAGCATTTGTTTGTCTGTAAAGGATTTTATTTCTCCTTCACTTATGAAGCTTAGTTTGGCTGGCTTTGAAATTCTGGGTTGAAAATTCTTTTCTTTAAGAATGTTGAATATTGGCCCCCACTCTCTTCTGACTTGTAGAGTTTCTGCCGAGAGATCCGCTGTTAGTCTGATGGGCTTCTCTTTGTGGGTAACCTGACCTTTCTCTGGCTGCCCTTAACATTTTTTCCTTTATTTCAACTTTGGTGAATCTGACAATTATGTGTCTTGGAGTTGCTCTTCTCGAGGAGTATCTTTGTGGCGTTCTCTGTACAGTTCTCTGTACTGTACTTCCTGAATTTGAATTCATGCCTGCCTCGCTAGGTTGGGGAAGATCTCCTGGATAATATCCTGAAGAGTGTTTTCCAACTTGGTTCTGTTCCATATTAAGAGACACTACTTTCTTATCAATCTTGATCTTCAGTCAACTTGATACCCTTCCTTCTACTTGATCAAATTGGCTACTGAAGCTTGTGCATGTGTCATGTAGTTCTTGTGCTATGGTTTTCAGCTCCATTGGGTCATTTAAAGACTTCTCTACACTGTTTATTCTAGTTAGCAATTTGTCTAATTTTTATTCTAATTTTATTCAAGGTTTTTAGCTTCTTTGCAATGGGTTCGAACATCCTCCTTTAGCTCAGAGAAGTTTGTTATTACTGATCATCTGAAGCCTTCTTCTCTCAACTCGTCAAAGTCATTCTCCATCCAGCTTTGTTCCATTGCTAGTGAGGAGCTGCATTCCTTTGGAGGAGAAGAGGTACTCTGATTTTTAGAATTTTCAGCTTTTCTGCTCTGGTTTCTCCCCCTCTTTGTGGTTTTATCTACCTTTGGTCTTGGTGATGGTGATGTACAGATGGGGTTTTGGTATGGATGTCCTTTCTGTTTGTTAATTTTCCTTCTAACAGTCAGGACCCTCAGCTGCAGGTCTGTTGGAGTTCGCTCGAGGTCCACTCCAAACCCTATTTGCCTGGGTATCACCAGTGGAAACTGCAGAACAGCAAATATTGCAGAACGGCAAATGTTGCTGTCTGATCCTTCTTCTAGAAACTTCATCTCAGAGGGGCATCCACTTGTATGAGGTGTCAGTCAGCCCCTACTGGGAGGTGTCTCCCAGTTAGGCTACTCAGGCGTCAGGGACCCACTTGAGGAGGCAGGCTGTCTGTTCTCGGATCTCAAACTCCTTGCTGAGAGAAGCACTAGTCTCTTCAAAGCTGTCAGACAGGGACATTTAAGTCTGCAGAAGTTTCTGCTGCCTTTTGTTCAGCTATGCCCTGCCCCCAGAGGTGGAGTCTACAGAGGCAGGCAGGCCTCCTTGGGCTGTCGTGGGCTCCACCCAGTTTGAGCTTCCCAGCCGCTTTGTTTACCTACTCAAGTCTCAGCAATGGTGGACACCCCTACCCTAGCTTCACTGCCACCTTGCAGTTCGATCTCAGATTCCTGTGCTAGCAGTGAGTGAGGCTCCACGGGTGTTGGACTCTCTGAGCCAAGTGCGAGATATAATCTCTTGATGTGCTGCTTGCTAAGGCCGTTGGAAAAGCACAGTATTAGCATGGGAGTGTCCCGATTTTCCAGGTACCATCTGTCATGGCTTCCCTTTGCTAGGAAAGGGAATTCCCCGACCCCTTACACTTCCCAGGTGAGGTGATGTCCCACTCTGCTCCATGGGCTACACCCACTGTCTGACAAGATCCAGTGAGATGAACCCAGGGGCTCAGTTGGAAATACAGAAATCACCTATCTTCTGTGTCGCTCACGCTGGGAGCTGAAGACTGGAGCTGTTCCTATTTGGCCATCTTGGAACTTCTCTCTTTCTTTTCCTTTCTTTCCTTTCTTTTCTTTCTTTTCTTTCCTTCCTTCTTCCCTCCCTCCCTCCCTTCCTTTGTTCCTTCCTTCCTTCCTTCCTTCCTTTCTTCCTTTCTTTCCTTTCTTTCATTTTGTTCTTTCTTTTCTCTTTTTTTCTTTTCTTTTTTCTTTCCCTTCCTCCCTTCCCTTCCCTTCCTTCTGTCCTTCCTCTGCCTTCACTACTTCTGTTCAACATTGTATGCCACAAAATAATAATACAAGAAAAGAGAACTAAAAGACCTAAGGATGAGGAAAAAAAAGAAACAAGCATTTATTTATTATGACATGGTTATGTATGTGAAAAATTTAAAAACTACTAATTATTAAAATTGATAAGAAAGTGGTATCTCTTAATATATGGTTTTTGGGAACTTTGGTTAAGTCAGTAAACCTGAACCTCAAACTCATCATTTGTTAAAAAAAAGAGAAAAGGGTGGCTTATAATATAATACTTCTCAGGGTTGCTGTGAAGATTATAATCAGATAATGCCCTTGCAAATGCAAAGTATAATGCTGCCCCATAGCAGGGCTCATTTGTTAAGAAACACCAAACATCTGCATGGTTAGCTCACCCTCTTTCTTCACGTCTTTACTGGCTAGTCATTTCTCTGAGGGGCCTTTCCTGCTTTTTTTCTCCCTAACACTGCCTAATATACTGTACACTAATGCCCATCTCTACTCAAATACAAGCTCCACAAGGGATGATTTTTGTTTGTCTTATTTGCGGAATCACCCCTGCCTGGCTCATAGTAGATGCTCAACAAATTTGTGTTGACTCAACAGATAAATGGGTGCATTTTTTTTTTAACTGGCAGGATCGACCAGGTATAAATGAGGTAATTTAGTCAGTCACCACCCTGCCCTGATCTAGGCTACTGCATTGTAATAGGTACAGGTATATTCATTAGTATACTAGACAGGGAGAACCTCGTGCTGCTTTTTAAACCTCACCACCTCTCTATCTCTTCCCTGTGAGTTGGGGTAAGGTTGGGAGTACAGAATTAGTTAGAATTAGTAAGAAGGGTTATGGGGCACCCAAAAATCGAGAGAAGGTCCAGAAAGGGAGACATGTGAACATTGAAGGTGGACTCCGTGTACCTCACATTGGTGTACTGTGTCAGTGCTGGTCAGGGCATCGCTTGCCCACTTCAACAAAAGGCCTGTCACCTATGTGATTTCCATAGATACCTGCCAATCCAGGGCTTCTAGGCAGGGTCAAGATGAGAGGTCAGCAGAGCAGAGCAGGAATCAAAAGGTAGAGAAAGGGCATAGAATGATTTATATTCCTCTGCGTATAGACCCAGTAATGGGATTGCTGGGTTGAATGGTAGTTCTGCTTTTGGCTCTTTGAGGGACCATCATACTGCTTTCCACAGTGGTTGAACTAATTCATACTCCCACCGACAGTGTATAAGTGTTCCCTTTTCTCTGCAACGTCACCAGCATCATTTTTTTTTTCTTTTTAATGGTAGCCATTCTGACTGGTGTGAGATGGTATCTCATTGTCGCTTTGATTTTCACCTCTCTAACTATCAGTGATATTGAGCTTTTATTTCATCTGCTTGTTGGCTGCATGTATGTCTTCTTTTGAAAAATCTGTTCACGTCATTTGCCCACTTTTTAATGGAGTTGTTTTTCTCTTGTAAATTTGTTTACATTCCTTCTAGATGCTTGATATTAGACCTTTGTCAGATGCATAATTTGCAAATATTTTCTCCCATTATGCAGTTTGTCTGTTTACTATGTTGATAGTTTCTTTTGCTGTACAGTAGCTCTTTAGTTTAATTATATCCCACTTGCCAATTTTTGCTTTTTTCATGATTGCTTTTGGTGTCTTTGTCATGAAATCTTTGCCCATTCCTATGTCCAGGAGGGTATTGCCTAGGTTGTCTTACAGGGTTTTTATAGTTTAGGGTTTTACATTTAAACCTTTAATCCATGAGTTGATATGATTTTGGTTCTTTTGCATTTGCTGAGGATAATTTTATATCCAATTATGTGATTAATTTTAGAGTATGTGCCAGTGGCAATGAGAAGAATGTATATTCTGTTGCTTTTGGGTAGATAGTTCTGTAGAGGTCTATTAGACCCATTTGGTGCAATGTTGGGTTTAGTTCCTGAATATCTTTGTTAATTTTCTGCTTCAATGATCTGCCTAATACTGTCAGTGGAATGTTAAAGTCTCCCACTATTACTGTGTGTGACTCTGTCTCTTTGTAGGTCTCTAAGAACTTGCTTTAAGAATCTGGGTGCTCCTGTGTTGTGTGCATATATTGTTAGGATAGTTAGGTCTTCTTGTTGAATTGAATTCTTGACTATTATAAAATGCTCTTTGTCTTTTTTGATCTTTGTTGACTTGAAGCCTGTTTTGTCTGAAATTAGGGTTGCAGCCCATTTTTTTGTTTTCCATTGGCTTGTTAGATTTTCCTCCATCCCTTTATTTTGAGCATATGACTGTCATTTCATGTAAGATGGGTATCTTGAAGACAGCATACACAGGATCGTGCTTTTTTTTTAAATCCAGCTTGCCACTCTGTGCCTTTTAAGTGGGGGCACTTAGCCTGTTTATATTCAATTTTAGTATTGTTATGTGTGTATTTGATCTTGTCATTGTGGTGTTAGCTGGCTATTATGTTGGCTTGGATGTGTGGTTGTTTTATAGTGTCACTGGTCTGTGTACTTCATGTGTGTTTTTTGTGGTTGGTAACAGTATTTTCTTCTCATATTTAGTGCTTTCTTCAAGATCTCTTGTAAGGCTTTCTCAACATTTGCTTATCTGAAAAGGATCTAATTTCTCCTTCATTTAGGAAGCTTAGTTTGGCTGGCTATGAAATTCTTGGTCAAAGATTTTCTTAGTTTAAGAAGGTTAACTATAGGCCCCCAATCTCTTATGGCTTGTAGGTTTCAGCTGAGGGATCTGCTGTTAGCTTGACGGCATTCCCATTGTAGGTGAACTGCCCTTTCTCTGTAGCTGCCTTTAACATTCTTTCTTTCATTTTGACCTTGGAAAATCTGACAGTTATGTCTTGGGAATGATCTACTTGTAGAATCTTGTAGGAGTTCTCTGTATTTCCTGAATTTGGCTGTTGACTTCTCTAGCAAGGGTGGGGAAGTTTTCATGGATGATATCCTGAAATGTGTTTTCCAAGTTGTTTGCTTCCTGCCCCCCCTGCCATTCAGGGATGCCAATGATTCATAGATTTGGCCTCTTTACATAATCCCACACTTCTTGGAAGTTTTGTTCATTCCTTTTTATTATTTTTTCTTTATTTTTGTCTGACTGTCTTATTTCAAAGAATCAGTCTTTAAGTTCTGAGATTCTTTCCTCAGCTTGGTTTATTCTGCTAATACTTGTGATTGCATTGTGAAATTCTTGTACTGTGTTCTTCAGCTCTGTCAGACTCATTAAGTTCTTTTTTATACTGGCTATTTTGTCCTTCAGTTCCTGTATCACTTTATTGTGATTTTTATTTTTTATTTTTTGGACCGGGTTTTTCCATCCTCCTGAATCTTGATTATCTTAATTCCTATCCATAATCTGAATTCTATTTCTGTAATTCCAGCCAGTTCATCCCAGTTAAGAACTGTTGGTGGTGAACTGGTGCCGTTGTTTGGAGGACAAGGTTGACTCCTCAATCTTGTTTCAATCACAAATAATGTCTAGAATTACTAAACTCATACAACACTCTGGCCATTTGAGTAACTGGAGTTCTTGCGTTGGTTCTTTCTCATCTCTGCATGTGGGTGTTCCTTTAACTGCAGTGTACATTGAGTACAGCCAATAGACTTCTGTTCTGGATGTTTTCATTGGGCCATGGCTTTGTGCATGGTCTTTATTTGTAGTGTCTCTGGTTTCAGGGGTGTATGTTAGTGAGGTGTTTTTGGTGTTGAAGCTTTAGGGTGTGATCCAATAGGTGGCACTTAGGCTTATTGGTCAGTTGGTACACTCTTACTTGGTTATGTGTCTCCACTATGTTTCCTCACAGTTGCAACTGTGTTCCTTCTAATGCTCTGAGGGTGTGGGTTTCTCTCCCCCTTGAGTAATTCTGGCTGTAGATCATGGCTTGGCATTCTTGGGCTTTCCACTACAGCTCTGGGGTGATCTCAGATTTTATGTTCCTTCCCCAACTTGAAAGGAGCAGAAGAAGGGATCTTAGTAGTGGTTGTGGCCAAGGGTCTTCTGCTTGTCTCCTAGGGGTTCCACCCCAGAGAGATGCAGGTGAGCAATTGCTGAGTGCAATCAGCTCAGGATGAAGGTTCTGTACTGTGGACCCAAGCCAGGAGTTCCCTCTCTTAAGATGAGCAGTGAAGGGTGTGTGGGACGCATGGGAGATGGACTGGCTTCCTCTCCTTAGGTCAACTGCAGCTTATTGGAGGTGTGACTAAAGCACTTAGGGTCTTTGCTTGTTTGTTAGTCCAAGGGTAGCAAAGGCAGTTCTACTGCAGAGGCAGTGGCAGAGAGGCTTTCAATTGCCCCCGGAGACTCTGTCCAGAGAGTTGCCAAGTTACTACTGGCTTGATAGCTCTGGGGTTGGGAGTGGTTGCTGGAGGCCGAGGGCTGGAGGACATGCCTGATGAGGAGATATGGGAATGGGCACCCATGTTACAGTCTGGCCACTTTTCCATAGGGCTGTTGAAGTATGCTGGGGGCACACTCCAGTCTGTAGTCACCTCAGATTTTCTAGTACGTGGAGGTATCACCACTGAAGGCTGCAAAACAGCAAAGATGGCAGCCTGCCCATCCCTCTGGGAGCTCTGTCCCAGAGAAGTATGGACCTGTTGCTGGCCCACACACACTTGTAGGAGGTGGCTGGATATCCTGGTTGGGAGGCCCTGTCTAGTGAGGAGGAACAGGATCAGGGTCCTGGTTAAAAAACAGTCTGGCCACATTTTCATAGGGTAGCTGTGCTGTGCTGGGGGTCCACTTCAGCCCCTGATCGCCTTGGACTCTCCAAAATCTGAAGGCCAGAACAGCTAAGTCACCCAAACAACAAAGATGGCAGCCACACTGTCCTTCTGGGAGCTCCATCCTAGAGAGGTTTCAAATCTCTGTTGGCCAGAAAGCACTGGCAGGGTGGCTGGAGACCCTGGTTGGGAGGTCCTGCCCATTGAGGAGGAATGGGATTGGGGACCCATTTTGAAAAGCAGTCTGTACAGGTTTTCACAGGTCAGCTGTCAAATTCTTTTTTTTTCACTTGATAGAGTCAGCTGTTGAGGATTTCTATTGAGTTTTTCAGCCAGATATTGTATAGAATTTCTGTTGGCTTATGTTTATGGTTTCTGTCCCTTTGTTGAACTTTCCATTTTGTTCATGTAGTGTTTTTCTGATATCACTTTGTTGTCTGTCTGTTCTCTTGTAACTCACTAAGCTTCTTTAAAATGATTATTTTTTTTCCTTTTTGTCAGGCAGTTTATAGATTTCTCTTTCTTTTGGGTCAGCCACCAGAGCTTTCTATTGTTCCTTTTGTAATACCATAATTCATTGATTCTTTGTGTTCTTTGAAGGGTTCTGTTTCTTTGTTTGCATTTGCAAAAGTAGTCACCTATGACAGTCTACTTTCTAGCATTGCAAGAGACAGACTTTCCTCAGTAAGTCCCACTAGAGATTCTGGGGTCTCTCAGACCTTTTCTATGGATGCATCTGCTACACTCCTCTTGTTCCCTCTAAGGGAGGAAGTTTTAGGATTATGTTCTGTCTCTCAATCTTGTAAAACCAGACCTGGTACTGAGAGCTTATCTATTTTACCCAACAATGTCCCAAAGTTTTCAAGGTTGTGTGCTTCTTCTCACATTCCAATGGAGTTGAACCTGCTGCTAAAATCTGCATCTGCTATTCAGATACACGGGCCATTTTCAGGAGTACATAGGCCTTGTGCACAGGGATGCACAGGGCAACATCCATGGATGGACACACAGGATGTTTAAGGAATGCACTAGCTTGTTAAAGGGGGAGTCTGCCAGCAAGTTGTCCTTGTGTGGAGTTTATGGGTGGGCCTTTTGCTAGAATCCTCAAGCCACTTAGCAGAATCCATGTCCAGCTATTAAGAATCACACACCAGTTGCTGTGTACTTCCTCCCCTTCTCACTGCTTCTAGCTGTCCCAGACATTTCAGTTTTCCTGATCCCCTTAATGTTCCGGGTGGGCGGTGTACCACAGGTTGAGAAAACTTGTAATTCACTTTTCATTTTCTCCTTTGGGAGAAATTGTGGGCTAAGAAGGACTCCCTGGGCACTGAGCTGTGCCACCTGCTACTTAATTTCTATTCTTGTTCCTTCTTTGGGTGAATTGGAGGTATATTGTTATTACACCACTTTATTTCCTCTATTGACTTTTTAGTTTGTGTGTGGGGGGGACCGGGGGAGGGTGTATGTGTATGTGTATCTAGTGGTTCCCTTAGGGATTATAACATGCATTTTTAATTTATTGATCTGTAATCAAAAATTGTCTATTTTATAATATAACTAGATATAAAGAAATCTTCCTCATTTAATAAAAAGTATTTACAAATCCTAAACTGATGTAGCATTCAATGGTGAAAAGATAACTTTTCTTTTCCCTAAAGTCAGGAACATGACAGGCAAGTCCACTCTCACCATTTCCTTTCAACATTATATGGAAGCCCATGGAGTGCAATTAGGCCAAAAAATAAAATACAAAAGAAAGAATAAAACTATTTGCAGATTATGCATTTAGGTACATCGAAAAACCAAAGGTATCAGAAATGGTTCAGTAAGCTCTCAGCACCAGCTCTGGTTTTACAGCCCTTACTAAATGAACTCAAACTTGTCATAGGATAAAGGGACAGCTTACAAATATCAATTGTATTTCCATATACCAGATATACACAATTGAAAATGGACATAAAATGCCATAGTACATTTTATAATAATCATAAAACAAAATCTTTGGAATAAATTAAATGATCTGTACACTGAAAGCTATAAAGTATTGGAAAAAATTGAAGAGGATGTAATTAATTGGAGATGGACTGGAAGAATTAATATTGTGAAGAAATCAATTCACTCAAATTGATCTCTAGATTCAATTAAATATTAAGGAAACTATAACATTACTATATAATTTTACTATAAACATCTTTGTTAAAATTAACAAGTTGTTTGCAATGTGAAATAGGAGACCTTCAGAAAATTTAGAATTCCAGATTTTAAGATTAACTTTAAAGCTACTGTGATTAAGACAGTATGATATTAGAATAAGGCTATCAGGTCGATCAATGAAACAGAATAGTAGTATTCAGAAATAATCCCACAAGAAAATGATCTTTCATTTTATGACCAAAACCCCAATAAAATGTGGAAATAAAAGTTAAAAAATTTTTCCCAATAAATGTTGCTGAAGCAATTACATATCCATGTGGAAAAAGTACCCAGCACTATACATAGAGAATTTGAAATGAATCATAGACCAAAGTATAATAGATAAATCAATAAAGAGTCTTGAAAAGAACAGGTGATATACTTTTGAACTCAGAATACGCAAGGTATTTTTTAATGAACAGTATAAAAAGAACTACTCTAAAAATAAAAAATAACTACCTTAGAATTATGATTAGGAAGTTCTATTAATCAAAAGATATCATTAAGCAAATAAAGGGCCAGCCATATATTGGGAGAAGACAGTGCCCAATGTATATTTGACAAAGGACTCTGATCCAGAATATATATAAATTCCTACAAAAAAATTAGACAAAACAAAAAAATTCCACATAATTTTAAAAATGGCGAAGTACTTGATTAGGCATTTCATAAGCAAGGCTACCCAAATTGCCAATAATATATTTCAAAAGTATGCAAAATCATTAGTAATCAGGAAAATGCAAATTAAAACAAAGATATTAATAACTAACACTAAAAAGATTCGCAATTCCAGAGTTGGGAAGGTTGTGGGGCAATCTGAACTCTCATACATTGCTGGTGGTGGTGGAAACTGGTACAATCCTTAGAAGAACTCTTCAGTAATATCTAAGAAAGATTAACCTACCCTATCTTGTGATTAAGGAATTCCACTCCTAGATTTATACCAAGATAAATGAATACACATGTCCAGCAAAGGGCATGCATAAGAATGTTCATTGTAGCTTTGTTTATGATGGTAAGAGCTGGTAACAACCAGATTCCCATTAACAATACAATGGGATGAAGAGTGGGGTCCAACTTCCCCTCCCTACATAGAGCAGCAGTGCCCTGGCAACTGAGGACAGACCATGAAGTTTCCTGCCCTGGACTGGGGGAAGAAGTTCTTCCTTGACCCCCTTAGTAGTGGTAGCCATCAGAGAGGTCAATCTGTGGTGTATAGCCACACTGTGGCCTGAAACCAAAGAACAAAGCCTTTGTAAACAGGTCATGAGACCTGTGACAGGGGCATGATATGGAAGCAGATCACATTCCTGCCAGCTCAGGACAAGGATCTGGTGCACTTCCTGCTCCACCTTCCCCTGAGACTTCAGCATACTCCAACAGGAAGTCTTTCTGCCACCCCCATCAGGGAGGGCATGTACACTGGGCATCAGCCTACCTGGTAGCTCTTACTCTTTATCACCAGCTACAGGGTTGCATCTGAACTCCACCACTAAACAATACCTGCTACAACAAAAACATGTGTAAGCAAAGCCCATAGAGTCTATATAAAGCAACTACATAATTGAAACTACAAAGCAACTGACAACTAGCAACTGGCTAACAATACCACAATAGAAACAAAACCTTACATATCAATATTAACTTTGAATGTAAATGGCCTAAATGTGCCCCTTAAAAGACACAGAATGGCAAAATGGATAAAAAACAGATTTAACCCTCTGCTGCCTTCAACACATGCATCTCACGTGTTCAAAGTAAAAGGATAGGGAAAGACTTATCACTGAAATGGGAAACAAAAGGAGCAGGGGTAGCAATTCTTGTATCAGATAAAATGCACTTTAAACCAACAATACTAAAAGAGAACAAAGAAGGGTATTATGTAATGATAAATGGTTCCATTCAACAACATGATTTAACTATCCTAAATATATAGGCATTCAATATTGGAGCACCCAGATTTATAAGGCAATTACTTCCAGAAATAAGAAAGAAGATAAACAGCCATATAATAACATAATAACAGCATTAGGCAGATCACAGAGACAGAAAATTAACAAAGAAATTCTGGACTTAAATTTGATACTTGACCAAACAGACCTAATAGACATCTAGTGAATACTCCACCTAACAACCACAGATTATTCTCATCTGTGCACAGAACTTTCTCAAAGATTGACCACATGCTCAGTCATAAAGCGAATCCCAATACATTTTAAAAAAACTGAAATTATACCAAGCATCATCATGGACCATAGTGGAATAAAATTAGAAATTAATACCAAGAGGAACTCTGAAAACCATACAATTACATGGAAACTAAACAACTTGTTCCGGAAAGACTTTGGGGTACATAATACAATTAAGGGAGAAATAAAAAATTATTTGAAATGAATGAAAATAGAGGTACAATATACCAAAATATCTGGAATACAGCAAAAGCAGTGGTAAGAGGAAAGTTTGTAGTGCTAAATACCTACATCAAAAAGATAGAAAAATCTTAAAATAACAATTTAATGTTACACCTGAAAGAACAAGAACAAGAACAAATATACAAAAACAAACTAAACTCAAGCTAGCAGAAGAAAAGAAATAACTAAAATCAGTGCAGAAATAAATGAAATTGAGACCCCCAAAGCCATACAAAGGATCAATGAAATAAAAAGTTAGTTGTTTGAAAGGATAAACAAGATTGATAGACCACTAGCTAGATATAGGGGAAAAAGAGAGAAGATCCAAATAACTACAATCAGAAATGGCAAAGGTGACATTACAACTGATTCCACAGAAATACAGAAGATCCTGAGAGATTGCTATGAACATCTCTATGTGCACAAACTAGAAAATTTAGAGGAAATGCATAAATTCCTGGAAATGCCCAACCTCCCAAAGTTGAACCACGAAGAAATTGAAACCATGAACAGACCAATAATGAGTTTTGGAGTTGTATAAGTAATAAACATTTACTCACTATAAAAAAATGGGCCAGGTGCAGTGGCTCATGTCTGTAATCCCAACACTTTGGGAGGCTGAACTGGGTGGAATACTTGAACCCTGGAGTTTGAGACCAGCCTGGGCACCATGGTGAAACCTCATCTCTACAAACACTACAAAAATTAGCCAGGCAAGGTGGTGTTTGCCAGTAGTCTCAGCTACTTGGAAGGCTGAGGTGGGAAGATTTCTTGAGCCCAGGGAGTCAAGGCTGCAATGAGCTGTGACCACTCCACTTCACTGCAGCCTGGGTGACAGAGTGAGACCGTCTTTTTTTTTTTTTTAATTTTGTTTTGTTTTTTAACAAAAACAAAAAGAACAAAAAAACTCCTGGAGCAGATGGATTTATAGCTGAATTCTAGCAGACATACAAAGAAGAGCTGGTGACAATCTTACTGAAATTATTCCAAAAAGTAGAGGAGGAGGGATTCCTCCATAACTCATTCTAAGAAACCAGTGTCATCCTGAAACAAAATCTTGCAAGGACACAACAAAAAAGGAAACTATAGGCCAATATTGCTGGCAAACATAGATGCAAAAATCCTAAACAAAATACCAGCAAACCTAATCCAGCAGCACATCAAAAAGATAACTCACCGTGATCAAGTGGCATTTATTCCTGAAAAGCAATGATGCTTCAAGATGGGCAAATTAATAAATGAGATTCACCACATAAACAGAATTAAAAACAAATATCATTTGGTTATTTCAATATATATAAGAAAGCTTTTGATAAATCCAACATCCCTTCATGATAAAAACACTCAACAAACTAGGCATTAGAGAAGCATACATAAGAATCATCTATGATAAACCCACACCCAACATCATACTGAATGAACAAAAGTTGGAAGCATTCCTCCTAAGAACTGGAAAAAGGAAAGGATATCCACTCTTACCATTTCTATTCAACATAGCCCTGGAAGTCCCAGCCTGAGCCATCAGGGAAGGGAAAAAAAATAAAAGACATCCAAATTTAGAAAAAGCAAGTAAAATTGTCTCTCTTCAATGATGATATGATTCTATAGCTAGAAAACCCTAAAGCTTATTCCAATAGGCTCCTAGACTAGATAAATGCCCAGTAAAGTTTCAGGATACAAAATCAATGTACAAAAATCATTAACAATTTTACGCATCAACAGTGTTTAAGTTGAGAGCCAAATCAAAAATGCAATCCTGATTATTATGCACTGAATGCCTGTACCAAAATACCTCATGTATCCCATAAATACATACACCTATTATGTACCCACAAAAGTTAAAATTTAAAAATTAAAAAAATGCAGTCCTAGGCCTGGCACAGTAGTTCACACCTGTAATCCCAGCACTTTGCGAGGCCGAGTGGGGCAGATCACTTGAGGTCAGGAGTTTAAGACCAGCCTGGCCAACATGGTGAAACCCTGTCTCTACTAAAATACAAAAATTAGTTGGGCATGGTGGTGAGCACCTGTAATCTCAGCTACTCAGAAGGCTGACACAGGACAATCACTTGAACCTGGGAGGCGGAGGTTGCAGTGAGCTGAGATCATGCCACTGCACTCCAGCATAAGTCTCAAAAAAAAAAAAAAGGCAATTCTATTCACAATCACCAATAGAACCCCACAAAATACCTACGAATACATCTAAACAAGGAGATGAGAGATCTCTACAAGAAGAACTACAAAACACTGCTGAAAAAAAATAGACAACACAAAACAAATGGAAAAACATTCCATGTTCATGAATTAGAAGAATCAATATTGTTAAAATGTCCACAGTGCCCAGAGCAGTTTACAGATTCAACATTATGCCTATCAAATTACCAACATCATTTCTGACAGCATTAGAAAAAAACTGTTCTAAAATTCATATGGAACCAAAAAAAAAAAAAAAAAAAGAACCCAAACAGCCAAAGCAATCATAAGCAAAACAACAGCAAAGCCAGGCATCACATTACCTAATTTCAAACTATCCTGCAAGTCTATAGAAACCAAAACAGCACAGGACTGGTACAAAAATAGACACATAGACAAATGAAACAGAACAGAGAATCTAGAAATAAAGTCACTTACTTACAGCCAACTGATCTTTGACAAGTGGACAAAAACAAGGGAGAAGAACACCCTATTCAATAAATGGTGCTGGAAAATTGGCTAGTTGCTTGCAGAAGAATGAAACTGGGCACCTACTTCTCACTTTGTATAAAAATTAACTAAAGATGGATAAGATGCTCAATATAAGATCTATGACTATAAAAATCCTAGATAAAAACCTAGATAAAACTTCTGGACATTGGCCTAGGCAAAGAATTTACGGCCATGTCCTCAAAATCAAATGCAATATAAACAGAAATTGACAAATGTGACCTAATTAAACTAAAGCACTTCTGCACAGCAAAAAACCCAAAACAACAACAACAAAAACTATCAACAGAGTAAACAAACAACCTACAGAATGGAAGAAAATATTTGTAAATGATTCATCTGACCAAGGGCTAATGTTCACAATCTACAAAGAATTTAAACAAATCAACAAGAAAAAAAACAAATAACCTCATTAAAAATTGGGCAAATGACATGAACAGACCTTCTCAAAAGAAAACAAACAGCCAACAAGCATATGAAAAAATTCTCATCATTGATTATCAGAGAAATGCAAATGAAAACTACAATGAGATACTATCTTACACCAGTCAGAAGGGCTATTACTAAAAAGTCTAAAAATAACAGATGTTGTTCAGGCTATGGAGAAATGGAAAGCTTATACACTGTTGTTGAGGATGTAAATTTCTTCAGTCCCTGGGGAAAGCAGTTTGTCCTGCCTAGGCACCTAGACTCCACCCTTGACCCATTGTATCACCAGCCAGACACATTCCACAGCCCACTCTGACTCTTACAGGGAACTGGTATATCACTAGGGTGTTGTGAGTCTCCTGGTGACTTAACCCTTAGCTGGGACTAGCCCTAAGGTATAAGGTATGAGGAAATTCCAAAGTCCCCCTTGACGCAAAGGAAATGTGGGCGCAGTGCCGGTAGTTGAAGGATATGTCACCAAAGCCTGGGAGCAGACTCAGAAAATATATCAATTCTTGCCCCTGCCTCTCTTCTGCAGGGCACTGTTGTACACGTACTGCAAAACAAAAGGGGCACCTGGCTGAGGAAGAGCCTATCTGTGGGCCTTACATTAAGTGCCATCTACTGGATTGCAGCTTGAATTACACCACCAAACAATGCAATGCCTCTGAAACCCACCGCAGGAACCTGCAACCTAGGAACTCATTCGGAGCCTCCGCCCTCTGAAAGTACCCAGCAAAGAAGACAACGATTAACCGCAGTCAAACCCTCAAGGGAAAAAATAATATATGAAAACAAAAAGGCCCATCCAAATTCAAAAAGAAAATGAAATCCCAGGTCCCTCAGATAATAAGAAACCAGGGCAAGAACTCCGGCAATTCAAAAAGTCTGAGTGTTTCGTTACCTCCAAAGAATTGCACTAGCTCCCTAGCAATGAATCCTAACCAGATTGAAATGTCTGAAAAGATAGACACAGAATTCAGAATCTGGATGACAAAAAAGTTCAACGAGATCCAAAAGAAGGTTGAAATTCAAGCCATGGAAGCCAGAAAACCGACTCAATATATGAAAGACATCACAGCTAGAAGAAAGAACCAAACTGAACTTCTGGAATACAGAAAACCACTACAGGAATTTCAAAACATATTTGGAAGCCTTAACAACAGACTATTTGGAACAGAGGAACTAATTGAAGAGCTCAAAGATGGATCCTTTGAATCAACCGAGTCAGACAAAAATAAAGAAAAAACATTTTCTAATGAACAAAGCAAAAGAATTTATGACTAAGTCTTCAAAATCAATTGTAACAATAACAAAAATTGATAAGTGGGACCTAATTAAACCAAAGAGTTTCTGCACGGCAAAAGAAACTATCAACGGAATAAACAGACAACCTATGGGTTGAGAGAAAATATTTGCTAACTATGCTTTTGACAAAGGACTAATATTCAGAAGCTATAAGGAACTCAACAAGATCAAAACAACCCAGTTAAAAAGTGGGAAAGGACATGAACAGACCCTTCTCATAAGAAGACATAAAAGCAGCCAGCAAACATGACAAAATGCTCAACATCACTAATCATCAGGGAAATCTGAATCAAAACTACAATGAAACACCATCTCACACCAGTCAGAATGGCTATTACTAAAAGCTCTAAACATAACAGATGTTGGCAAGGCTGTAGAGAAATGGGAACACTTATATACTGTTGGTGGTAATGCGAATTACTACAGCTTCTGTGGGAAGCAGTTTGGAGATTTCTCGAAGAACTAAAAGTAGAACTACTGTTCAACCCAGCCATCCCATTACTGGGTACATACCCAAAATAAAATGAATCATTCTACCAAAAAGACACAAGTTCTTGCATGTTCATTTTAGCATTATTCACAATAGTAAAGACATGGAGATAGAGACATAGAGATTTATATATGGAATATCTATATGCACATCTGCTTGTATATATGTCCTAGCTCTATCCACTGAGGGAACTACAAACAGCAGTGCTTCCTTAGCAAGAGCACACATAACAACCATGTAGGTGTCTCTTGGACTAGTAGATCATAAGTTCCATGAAGGTGGGGACTGACTCATGCACATCCTTACCTTTCAGCATTAAGTTCAATTTCATGAACATAGGAATCTTTAGAAAATTGAACGGTTTGTAGGCACCTAGCTAGTAAATTTCAGGGCCAGGCTACAACTGTCTGAAAACCAGAATTCTGTGTCAAGCCTAAGTTGCTGAGAGCTGTCATTGAATGCTGCTTCCACCCTTCTGTTTCTGCAAACAGGTACAAGTCTGCAGCCCTGGCCACCAGCGTCATCGGGTGCTCCCAAACCCTGAGCCCACCAGCAGCTGGTGGGCTGAATCAACTACATCCTCCAGATGGGGTGGGGACAGGGGGCAGCACACCTCAAACTTTATGCCTTCCTGCATCCCTGAAATGAGCAGAACCTGCCCAATGTCTTTGTGTTCCTCCTGGGGCTCACTCTGGGCACTATGTAGCTTTGTGGGACTACATGGCAGTTGGGTGGCTGCCTGGGGCCAGAAAGGTGAAGGAGATGTGAGACCATGTACAGCCTTGGCGGGGTGTGTTTGTTGGGCAGTGTTACATTTTCTTGGGGGCTTCCCACCAGTTCTGGCAAACCTGTTCTCCACATCCTCTCCACTTGCTAATTCTGCTACAAATTCATCCTTACTAGCTCCTGCCTATTAGCAGTCCTCTTGTCCTCTTTTGTTTGCCATCAGCGAGGGCTGTGCTGTGATTCTATCTCTAAGTGACTTGGACCACTGACCCTCAGATTTCCAGCCTTAAAATCCAACTTCCTTCTCACGCGCCTCTCTGAATCACAGCCTGACCATTCCAGACTCCCTGTCCAGATCCTCTCAGCCTCTTTCAGTCACCATCTGTCACAGAATAACACCTGAGAAAGACATCTTGCATGTTCTTTCCATTTCTGTTCTGTTCTCCTGCATATTCTCTTCAATGCTCAGGGACCCTGCCCTATGCTTGAGTGTTCAGGGCCAGACACATGCTTGCAGGTCTCCACATTGGGTCCCTGTCTCTGGTGCCCACAGAGAGCTCCTTCTTTGCTGATCAGGCATGGAGACTGTAGGTTTCCAAATTTCCTGAAAAGTAAAAGTTTACAACATCATCTATCCACAACCTCACTAAACGATTGGCCAAGAGATTTCTGTCCTAGTTGCCCAGAATTCTGTCATCTGGCTACTCATGGCTATCGGGGAATGGGGCAAGTCTGCACTGGCACTGGTCAGGATGAAGGCAGTGGGAAGTGGGTGGAGGGTTAGTCAACCTGTAGGGTCTGAAGAATGGGAAAAGTGGCCCCAAATCCTCCAGAATGCTTGACCTGTTGAACCAGAATGTTTTGTTATTTAGTCTTGACCTATATTCATGCACTTAAGCAGCAAGCAATCATGGGCGGGCTGATAAAGAAACACTTCTGTTTCCTGGTTACAGTCTCTGGCTGGATCTGAGGAACCACTGAGTTTGCCTCAATGACTTTCCTTTTTCTTTCTTTCTTTTTTTGTAATTGAGATGGAGTCTCAGTCTGTTGCCCAGGCTGGAGTGCAAGTGGCATAATCTTGGCTCACTGTACCCTCCACCTCCCAGATTCAAGCGATTCTCCTGCCTCAGCCTCCTGAGTAGCTGGGATTACAAGTACCCACCACCACGTCTGGCTAATTTTTTTGTATTTTTAGTAGAGACAGGGTTTCATTATGTTGGCCAGGCTGGTCTCCAACTCCTGACCTCAGGTGATCTGCCCACCTCGGCCTCCCAAAGTGTTGGGATTACAGGTGTGAGCCACTGCGCCCAGCCTTCAGTTAGCACTTTCTAAGTGTGATGGGGACCACAAGACAATCAGCCAGAGCAGATTATTTCAATCATGGATCCCCAGATCCATGTAGATGAGAAGGTGGAATGCAATTATAGCTGTGGTTCCAAGGACAGCAAGCACAGACAGGACTGTGTGTTGCTACAAACCAGTTGGCACTAAACCTTAAGTCGTATAAAAAGGGTGAAACCCACTTTATTTGGGTTCTGTAGAAAATGTAACTTGCAAATGGACTCTCTTTTCAGTCTGTATGGTTCTGAAGTTCTCTGGGCAAAGGATTTTGTACTAATGAGTAGGAGGTATGTATCCACATCAAAATGTCTCCACATGTACAGGAGAATGGAGACTTTAGGCTTTACTAATAGGTGCTAGAATTAATCTGGGTATTCATGTGTACTGTTCCTTTGTGGCGCCTGTACCACTCTTTGCTTTTGACTGGCATTAAGGTTTAGAAAATGCATAGGTTGGTATTGGGATGGAGTAAAGAGAGTACACCATAGAAAGTTTCCCCTTCTGGGGCCTCCACAAACTGCATGTAATTAAATGGTGCATGTAAGATAAACATAAACAAGAAGATCACATAACACCCACAGAACCCATAGCTTCCAATAAGTAGAAAAGAAGACACTAGATTGTAGCAAAGCTATCTCCTCAACTTCTGCTGCAAGCCTTTATGGAGACCTAATGAGTCTGGAAATATTGTACATAGGAAGCAGGTTCACTGTGAATGGGTTATCAGTTTGTCTGAGTCCAGTGAGATGGAGCAGCACCCCCTGCTCCAAGTTAATTGAAGTGAATTACTGGCCTAAAATAATCAAGTCTTCAAAGAAAGCCAAAAAGTAGAGAAAATGTAACAGAATAAATGGGAGAAATAGCAACCTGGTAGATTAAACACATGCATTCAGACTGAAATACAAGACTGACAGACTTGAACGAAAATTTCAAGCTGATTGCTGTTTCAAGAGACACACCTAAAATATGAGGATACAGGAGCGTTGAACATGAAAGGATAGGAAAAGATAGATCTTTTCACACAGTGGAAAATGAAATCTGAATGGTTAGTAGTAATGGCAAACAAAATAGACTTTAGGTGAAAAGTATTACTAGAGACAAAATAGGTCCTCATTATAAAATGAGGACCGACTGTTTCCCTGGAAGGCATAATACCTGAAACTACAATTATTCATATACATGCATTTAATGAGTAGCCTTAGGGGTATAGAGGAAAAATTGCTAAAACACCAAGGAAAAATAGAATTATAGTGGAAGAACTATAAAAACATCTTAATGAAAAATTTCAAACATTCACAAAAGTAGAGCTTCTTTATGCCCAGGATTCAGCTTCATTGATTACTAACTCCTGGCAAATTCTCTGTTCTTATGCTGCCACCCACATTTAACCTTGTTTACCCCCACAACCTATTATTTTGAAGCAAATCTAAGAAATCATAAGACTGAATCTGTAAATGTTTCAGAATGTACCTTAAGAGCCAACTTCCTTCCTTCCTTCCTTCCTTCCTTCCTTCCTTCCTTCCTTCCTTCCTTCCTTCCTTCCTTCCTTCCTTCCCTTTTTTCCCTTCCCTCCCTTCTTTCCCTTCCGTCTCTTCCTTTACTTCCCTCCCTTCCTTTCCTTCCCTCCCTTCCTTCTTTTTTGACAAAGTCTCACTGTTTCCTGAGCTGGAGTACAATGGTGCGATCTTGGCTCACTGCAACCTCCAACTCCCGGGTTCAAGCAATTATTCCACCTCAGCCTCCCGGGCAGCTGGGGCCACAGACATGCACCACCATGCCGGGCAAATTTTTGCAGTTTTAGTAGAGACGGGGTTTCACTATGTTGGCCAGGCTGGCCTTGAACTCCTGACCTCATGTTCTGCCCACCTCACCTACCAAAGTGCTGGGGTTACAGGCGTGAACCACTGCACCTGGCCAGAATTTCTTTATAAGATGTTTATAACCACAATTACATAGAACTCTTCTCCAAAGCAACAATAACTACTTAATACAATCAAAATTTGGGTTCAAATATCTCTGCTACTCCTATAATGTTTTAGAGTCCATTGGAATCATGCTATTTAAAACGTTAACGAATCTGATACCTGACTCTTCATATCTCTTTCCATTTGATTTTTCTTAGTAACATTTGCCATTAATGTACTATATATTTTATTTCTTAGTGTGTTTAGTATCAGTTTGCCTGGCAGAACAATGCCTGGCATAATAAATAGCTATCAGCTAGGTGTGGTGGCTCATGCCTGTAATCCCAGCACTTTGGGAGGCCAAGGGGGGGTGGATCTTGTGAGGTCAGGAGTTCAAGACCAGCCTGGCCAACATGGTGAAACCCCATCTCTACTAAAAAATACAAAAATCAGCCGAGTGTGGTGGTAGGCACCTGTAATCCCGGCTACTCAGGAGGCTGAGACAGGAGAATTGCTTGAACTTGAGAGGCAGGGATTGCAGTAAGCTGAGATTGCACCACTGGACTCTAGCCTGGGTGACAAGTGAGATTTTGTCTCAAAATAAAATAAATAAATAAATAAATAAAAGCTATCAATCTAATTGTTGAATAAATGAAAATCTTGGAGTTTGATAACAAATCCTTTATTTTGCTAATGCATTATGAAAAGTACAAGATTAAGACGAACTGGAGCCTTGTGATGTCTGGTAAACCTGGCCCTTCCCACACTTCTCTCTCTCCTCTCTTCTCTCTTCCTCCACAGTAGGTATGGCTAGGTGAGGGATGCACAAATGCATAGGAATGTAATGCTTTAAATTCCAATGAGAAAAAATAACACCTATAGACTGAAGAAGGCAGGAAGAGTACAAGCAGAATTCAAGGACCCACTGCAACCAAGGATTCCTCTGCTTGTTTAGAGTTGCACTGAAAGCCTTTCCTAAAGGAAGTCTTAGTTTGAGGATAGAGAGTGTAAAGGGGACTACCGGACCTAGTGATCCCTGCCCTCACTGGGGCTGACGTTGCACGGAGGTAGAATTACAACCTGTCTTCAGCATGTGCTCTTGGAAATTACGGAAAGATTCACCAGTCCTATTTCAGGATACTCATTCGGAGTGATAGTCTCAGCTTTTGAATTTCAGTCCTCCAGGGACAGACCTGGACTTCCAGAGGTAGGACTCTAGCCTCTCTTCAGGAATGTTACCTTCTAAAGAGACACTAAGAGGTAGATTCCAGGGATGGTAGATTGATTTCCCTTGAGGATCCCCTTCCAGGGAGGTCTTGGGCTTGGAACATCAGCTCAAGATTTTAAGCAAGTCTCTCAGGAAACAGATCACGGGGCTGGCAGTATGAGGTAGTGGAGGCAGTTAGAAGGGAACTAGAGTGGGTAAATTCACACAGCCTTGGCAGAAGAGAGATGGGTCCCATGGAGATCGAGCGTTCATCAGAGCGATTTACTGAGGTCCCTGCCATTCCTGGTTTACAGTAAGGATTTTCCAGGCAGGAGGGCTGTGATCACACGGACAGAGCAGGGTTAAGGATGGACTCGCCAGCCCCTCCTACTGACTGCTGGTAGAGCAAGGATAGATTATCCAATGGAGCACGAGGGAGGAGGTGAGAGGGGATGGACAGAAGAGAAGACTGGCAGGATCCTCACTTCTACCTCTTCCCACAGCCAGTGCCTTTGGCGCACTGAGGTGCACAGGGTCCCTTAGCCGGGCGCAGGGCGCGCAGCCCAGGCTGAGGTCTGCGGCTTCTGTGGAAGTGAGCATGGCTGGGCAGCGGGTGCTGCTTCTAGTGGGCTTCCTTCTCCCTGGGGTCCTGCTCTTAGAGGCTGCCAAAATCCTGACAATATCTACAGTAGGTGAGTGCTTGGCCGGAGAATTCCCAGACAGGCGCGTCCGGGATACCCGCACTGCAAGGGCTCCAGAGAACAGCGCTTGATCAGAGTCATCCAGGCGATTTTCCAGGCTGGGCTTGCGGACCCGGCTGCAGGAGTGAGAAACCCATCCAGCTGTGGGGCAGAGAGGGGCCTCTACTGCTGAGGTGGGGAAGATAGTTTTGGAGAAAAGAGACTCTCTGTTTCTCTCTCTTCTTCAGGATGCGCTCCCCATCCCGCTGGGCTGGGGCCAGAAATTTGAGACTCATCCCGGAGTTTGAGACCCTGGGCTGCCTTCTCCAGAGCGCAGTGGGACTTTCAGAGGCTCACCCTAAGCTCCGTGGGGCGGGGGTGCGCAGTAGCTTCCAGTAGAAACGGTGGTGAGCGTTTTCAGCCCTTGGAGACCAGGGAAAGGCGCTCCTGAGGGCAGCACTGCAAATGTTGTGAAGCTGCATCCGGAGCCAGGGTAGCGCAGGCAGGTAATTTCATGGCTGCAAGGCCAGTGGAGTGTTTTCCTCCACGGGAAACCTGGAAAACTGCCCAGGGCTAAGGAGAGGACCCAGGTCATTCGGATCTTTTGGAGCCTCCTTCCTTTTACCTGTGCCGCTGACCGTTTCTGAGGGATTCATGGAACTGTTAATTCAGCATTTTGGGTCTCAGTTTTACTTCTTTTACTTTTACCCCAAAGGGAATAGGAAACAAAAGAGAAGCATATATGAACATAAAGGAATCATCCCAGGATCAAGCTTCCCCAAGACTTTATTTCAACCCATAGTGGGTTCTAATGGATTCCTTTTATCGCGGAGAATCAGGGCTCCTAGAACTGGGAGGAACCACAGATCATCTAATTTAGTGCCCATTTTGATTTCCTGAGAGGGCAACTGAGGGATGGGGAGCGAGATGCCTTCCTTAAGAGCACATGTGGCCTCCCTGATGTCCCATGAGGAATTAACTCAGGGTTTTCTTACTGCAGGACCACGCTCACCACAACTTCCATTCTGAAGCCCTTTTCACTGGGGATTTTCAAAAATCACTGTTTAAGAAACAGTGCAAGTCCATTCGAAGACTCGCCCCACCCCCTTTCTGAGTGTTAGTCTCAGTGAAGCAACAGAGCTTCTTAACTTCTTGAAAGTACACCGTCCTCCTTCCTCAGGCTCCAAGAAGGAGTTGGTGTCGTTTCTGAGGTGCTGGAATCCTGATTTTTGCCCCAGAAAGTCACCTGAGTCCCCAAGATCCACCCCAACAGCTGTTTCTGTGGGGACCCCTTCTTCCTGGCTCCCTGTTCTTACATGGATTAAAATGTGAGCAAGATCTGTTGCAGATTGGTACTTTATACATCGCTTGTTGCTCTAGACTATTCAAGTTTGGGTATAAGTAAACTGAGTCATGCAGAGAGTTGCACACTACTTCTCTACTCCCTTCCACCTCCACCCCCAAACTTTTGGTATTTACCATTAAATTACCTTCTCTTCTGATCTTCCTTTCTCTGCTGCTGAGAACCTTAGATTCAAGCAAAGGCTGTGTATTAGAACATATACTGAGAAGACATTGATTTCATGGAACTTGTACCTCTTTTGAGGATCAAGCTTCTCTTTCCTTAGGATGGTAGGATTTTTCTGGAATCAGTGATTCCCTAGTCTGTCGTGCAACCAGGATCCAGCAGGCCCACCCCAAGGGCCCCACATTTGTCCTCAAATGTCTTAATTAGAACTTGATCATTGTTTGGCCTAAATTAAGTACATCCTTTCCAAATACATTAGAATCTTAAAGATTTGGATTCTAAGTAGTGGTCCCTCATTCCTTCCCTTCCAGTGATGATTTCTTGGACAGATCTCTTAAGGTTTCTATCTCCTACAGCAGCATAAATGTCCAAAGAGCAGGATCCCAGAAACAGTTCTCATTGTTTTTTAGGAATTATTCACACTCATATGTACAACACCATACCTGTATTTCCACCAATCCTGTGATTTCTTTTGGACTCTGTGTCTCCATAAGGCCTTGGTTAAAATGTACATGTACCTCAGGATGAGGAACTCCCATGGCCTAAGCACATAGTAACTCATTACACTGACATGGGTACTGTGATTCACAAGAGGCAATCTCTCACGGACCAGAGCCACAGGTAAAAATTTGGGTGGTCATGCTCTGGGTAAGTGGGCTGGGTTTTACCCAGAGGGACATGAGGAGACTGGCAAAACTCATCTTCCTCCACTCACTATCCACTTCCTGTTCCCCTACCTTTCCTCTCCTGGATTGATCACTATCGACTTTAGACACGGTGTTCTCATCATTCCAGAACTGAAATTGTGCATTGTTCCTAGGTGGAAGCCATTATCTACTGATGGACCGGGTTTCTCAGATTCTTCAAGATCACGGTCATAATATCACCATGCTTAACCACAAAAGAGGTCCTTTTATGCCAGGTATCTTTTCTCACTTTTCTTGATTTCTTCTACTCCAAGCAAAGAGCAAAATATTGTTTGCATAGAAAGGCTTAGTAAAATTTTTTTAAAAATTCTAATTCAATTGGAAAGATGAAAAGCTTGCGTGTGTGTGTGTGTGTGTGTGTGTGTGTGTATGTAAAGTGCCAAAAAGCTTCTTAGGCTCTAATTACCAGGACTTGACACTCCATACTCCCATATTTCTTTTCCCCTTACTTGACCTCTACTCCATCCCAAGCAACCATCCACTCATTATTATGGATTATTTTAACAAATACTACTTAATAAGATGGCTTAAAAAATATATTAAACAGGGTTGGGCAAGGTGGCTCACACCTGTAATCCCAACACTTTAGGAAGCTGAGACAGGTGGATCACTCGAGCCCAGTAGTTTGAGACCAGCCTGAGCAACACAGTATTTTTGTCTCTACAAAAAATATAAAAATTAACTTGACGTAGTGGCACCCACTTGTAATTCCAGCTACTTGGGAGGCTGAGGGTGGAGGATTGCTTGAGCCAGAAGGCAGAGGTTGCAGTGAGCTGGGAATGCACCACTGCACTACAGCCTGGGCAAGAGAGTGAGGCTCCATCTCAAAGACTCTCTGTATATAGATAGAACAGAAATATTCAGCCTTATTTAACACTACTTACATGTAAGAATCACTTGTCTTTTTATAGATTACTTTTCCTCTTTTTATGATATCAGAATGTAAGTAAGTTCTCGCAGGGAGCCCCTTATTTATGCAGCTAAGTTAGGAGTCTATGGCTGAGATGGTTTTGCATTCTTGAAAAATAAGTGGCTGCCCACAAGTTTGTGCATAGTGATTTCAGATGTTCTTAATGGAGTCATTGAATCCAAAGAATTTTAGCCAAAATGAAGCTCATAAATCTTATGAACTCCTCTGAAACAGAAACCCTGAGAACTTAACAGACTTGCTTGATAAAGAGTTGGGTGGATTAGGACTTTATGCTCTAAATTGCTCAATATGAAAGTGTTGCTCCAGGAAAAGCCCAAACTCCAGCATCATGTAATACACCCAGGCAACACACCTGGACATGCACCTCCTGAAGCTATAATTTAAAAAAAGAAAAAAAATCAAAAGCAAGCATCTTTGAGGAAGAAAATTCTGAGATATTTTCAGCATTTGAAGGTAACATCAGGCCTTGTTATTGTTCAGATTTCTAAAACCATTTTTTTTTTTTTGAGACAGAGTCTTGCTCTGTTGGCCAGGCTGCCGTATAGTGGCATGACCTTGGCTCACTGCAACTTCCATCTCTCGGGCTCAAGCAATTCTTCTGCCTCAGCCTCCTAAGTAGCTGAGATTACAGGTGTGTGCCACCATGCCCAGCTAATTTTTGTATTTTTAGTAGATATGGGGTTTCATCATGTTGACCAGGCTGGTCTCGAACTCCTGACCTTAGGTAATCCTGCTGCTTTGGCCTCCCAAAGTGCTGGGATTACAGGTGTGAACCACTGCGCCCAGCCAAAACCATTTTTTAATCTACATTTTTTCATTTAAATTTTAAAATTTCATTGTGGTGAAATATATATAACATATAATCTACCATTTTAGTCATTTTTTTTTAATTGAGTCAGAGTCTCGCTCTGTCTCCCAGGTTGGAGGGCAGTGACATGATCTTGGCTCACTACAGCCTCCATCACCTAGGTTCAAGTGATTCTTGTACCTTAGCCTCCCAAGTAACTAGGACTACAGGTAGGCACCATTAGGTGTGCGGCACCACGTCTGGCTAATTTTGTTGTATTTTTAGTAGAGACAGGGTTTCGCCATGTTTGCCAGGCTGGTCTTGAACACTCCTGACCTCAGGTGATCTGCCTGCCTTGGCCTTCAAAGTGCTAGGATTACAGGAGTGAGCCACTGCACTTGGCCCCATTTTCAAATGTACCGTTTAGAGGCTTTAAGGACATTCACATTGTTGTAGAACCATTATTACCATCCCTTTTCAGAAGTTTGTCATCATCACAAAGTGGAACTCTACTTATTAAACAGTGACTCCCTGTGACTGACAGCCACTCTTACTTCTTGAGACCATCACTATGACAGTTATTACTGTTACTGCTTGAGACCATCATTAACGAGACTGAACCAAGGAGGACGAATGTAGAAATGAAAACTTAAAAGAAACTGTTATAAAGAAAGTGGCCAGGGGAAGAAGAAAAGAGCTCCCTTCTTCTAGTGAGCAAAGGCAACTGCTGACCTTCCATAACCCTTCTTATTTATCGGGTACAATGAACAGGGAGGAGGAGGTAACGATTGGTCAGCTGCTTGATTGATCACAGGTTCATATTATTACTAACAGGCTACAGATTTGCCTAATCACAAGAAACACTGCAATTGGGGTGTGACTGCCCTCAGCATTCCTTCTGGGTGGCAGATGCAGTTTGTCAGTTTGCCAACATTCTGCATTTATGAGAAACAGTTTGCTGTTTACTCATATAGTCTCCAGTGGTATACTGAGTTGATCACAGTCCTCACTCTTTTGGCCTCCAACATTTCTCCCTTTTTGTTTTTAATTGAGAAAGGCAATTACAGTCTGTGCAGCCCTCAATTGCCAGCTGGTGGTCCAGCTGATCTTACAGATGCACAGGAAACTATGGCCAGCATGGCCACAAACATGGAGTCAGGGGCTTTTGCCTGACTTTGATGCTCTAACAGATTCTCAGCTTCCTGTGTGGTTTTCTTGATCTGTTTGCATGTCATGGGGTTGATGTGAGTGTGACTCCAGTCAGTCCTTGTTCCATCTTCACATTCAGATTCAACTGGCTCATGGCTTATACTGGGGGAACCAGGCCTGTGTTTGGAATCCATGGGTCCCCCCAGTCTCCCATTCCATGGTCGCACACACCTTGGGAGCACCCACACGGTTTGTTCATTTTTTGTGAAAACACAAACATACCCTGGTCCCCACATTAGTAAATCTACCAAAACAAAAGCAAAGGATTTTGTAGCTGTAGCCAGGAGGCATGCTGTTGCTGAAGCATCTGCTCCACAAGCTGCACTCAGTTTCTGCCTCTTTTGGTTAATTGCTGCGGGGTAAAACTTTCCACTGCCAACGAGAAACAGGCTCTTTCTGATTAACAGAAGACACAGAGAAAGCAAATCTGAGGCTTATCCTTCTCGTGCTCAGTTCCCACAACTTAAGCTCCGAGAAAACCTCCCAAGTCCTCTGCACATCTCACAGCTGCCGGCACATGTTTACAATCCATGAAAGCCAAAGCTAAAGTTAGCCTTTCTGTAGCCACAGAAGACGGTACAAGCCAATTTTCATCCTCCCTCTCCTGTTCACCACCCTCAATAGGTGCTGTAGGTGGGGCAAAAAATTCTCTCAAACCCTGAAATAATAACAAAAAGATGGTACGTACTAAACTCCAAACAAAAAAGAGAAAAGAAATAACCAAATTCTTCCCCATGTTATTTTGATTCAAAAACTTCCCGTTCTTTGTACCTCTAGGGCATTGACCTTATGTTGCTGCCAGCAGACTTGTAACGGGGTTTCTCGTTCATCTGATTGGTGTTATTTTTTTCTGGGCTTTAGTTTTTTTCTGCTCCAGCAGACTTTCCTTGCTCGAGTCCCTGTAGGACCCTATGTGTCCCTATCTGTTTCTGCAAGTTTCTGCTAGTCTCTGCTAGTCTTTATCCCTATTTGTCCCTGTGGTCCCTGTTAGTTCCTGCAAGTCCCTGTCTTTCCCCACGTATCTCTATTTGTCTCTATTTATTTCTATTTATCCCTACTTATTTCTATTTGTCCCTGCAGGTCTCTTCAGGTCTCTGTTTGTCCCTGAATGTCCCTATTTATTCCTGTTCAGGCGCCACTTGTGGCGGACTGCCACAATTACTACTTGTTACTATCACTACGAGGGACATTACTCTTACTACTTGAGACTGTCATTACAAGACTGAATGAAGGAGGACAACCATAGAGATGAAAACCTAAGACAAAAGAAACTGTTGTAAAGAAGGGGGCCAGGGGAAGAAGAAAAGAGTGCTCCACTTCTAGTGAGCAAACGCAGCTGCTGAGCTTCCGCAACACTTTGTATTTATTGAGTAGAAAGAGTGGAGGAGGAGGTAACGATTGGTCAGCTGCTTGATTGATCACAGGTTCATATTATTACTAACAGGCTTCAGATTTGCCTAATCACAAGAAACACTGTACTTGGGGCGTTACTGCCCTCAGCATTCCTTCTGGGTGGCAGACGCAGTTTGTCAGTTTGCCAACATTCTGCGATTATGAGAAACAGTTTGCTGTTTACTTATATAGTCTCCAGTGGTATACTGAGTTGATCTCGACCCTCTCTCGGCCTCCAACAACTCCCCATTGCCCTCTACCTTCAGCCCCTGATAACCGTATTCTATTTTATTTCTCTATTAATTTGACTATTCTGGGTACAGCGTATAAGTGAAATAATACAATATTTGTCCGTTTGTGTCTGGCTTGCTTTGCTTAGCATAATATCTTCAAGGTTCATTCATATTTAACGTGTGTTAGACCTTTTATATGGCTGGATATTCAATTTTATGGATATATCACATTTTGTTTATCCATTAATCCATTGATGGACATTTCGGTTTTTTCCACTTTTTGACTATTGTGAACAATGCTGCTATGAACACTGGTATACAAATATCTTTCTGAGTCCCCACTTAAAACCATTTTAGTATCTTTTACATTTGGTTTCATATTCTTCGCTGCCTTTGTATCTGCCTAAACTGTATATCCGATTAAATAGTTGTAGTATTTTCATTTTAAGACAATTATTTCTTAATTTCAAAAACTGTAACTAAATTCAATTGATTTAAATTAAAATTTAGATGAAAAATTAATGATGGCATTTCCAATAAACTTTGAGAAACTACTGGCCGGGTATAGTGGCTCACATTTGTAATCCCAGCACTTTGGGAGGCTGAGGCAGGAGGATCACTTGAGCCCAGGAGTTAAAACCAGCCTGGGCAACACAGTGAGACTTCATCTCTACTAAAAATAAAAATAAAACATTAGCTGGGCATGGTGGCATGCTCCTGTGGTCCCAGCTACGTGGGAAGCTGAGGAAGGAGGATTGTGTGAGCCCTGGAGGCCGAAGCTGCAATGAGCTATTATCACACCACTGCGTTCCAGCCTGGCCAATAAAGTGAGACCCAGTCTGAGAAAAAAAAAAGAGAGAGAGAGAGAGAAACTACTGAAAGCTACAGAGCTTTTACTCTTTAACAAATATAAGCACAGCAAAATCTATAAACCTTCAAGGAATGTGTGGATCCTTTCTGTTTTTTCATAGGATTAGGAGTCTAGAGTTTCTTTTAATAATTCCCTCATCATGGATGTCTCTGAAGCTTTGAAATAGAATTCCCATTTTTCATTTCATCTGTAGAGCTTGGCTGAAGGTCTGCAAACAAGGAAATACATGATTGGGTTATTATTTCTGATCAGATGCCCAATGTAATGAATTGAAACATTTGAGCCAATTATTAACTCCTTATTTGGAAACACTTTCCCATACTGTTTATTTATTTGCAACTTTAATAAATGACATCAGAGGCACTGAAGAAGCAAAGGTTTCTAATACTCACATGTGCTACTGCTCCAACCCATCAATATATGGAATCACAATTGGATTATACACAGTGACTAGAAGACTATTCAAGAGCATAAGAGAGAAAGCCTAGATTGCTTTGAACAGACTGTAAGTAGACTGGGAATTCTAAGAACTCTGCTAGTGATGACTCAGAAGGAAGAAAGGAACATAATAGAGAAAATCTGTATTGTCTTAGAGAATATAAATCATCATACACAGACTTTTTGTAGAAATATAGATGTTCAAGTGTTCTTACTGTCTATAGTAAAATGTGAGAGGAAAGATAAATTGAGAAAATAACTATGAGACAGAAAACAAGCACTTTATGGTTTTGGAAATTCTTAGCCTATTAGGATGGAAAATATTTAAAAATTAGGGAATTCAAATGTCAGGAAAGCAGTGTATCCTGTTGTCTTGTAGAGAAAGCCAATTGTATGGCTGGACAGCCTTTTGCTATTGCCTCTGAAGGATTAAACGGTCAGAGTATTCAGTCACACAGAAAGCTCATTGAAGAGATTAGCATGAAGCAGGTTTGGTGTGCCCTGGTTACCAACTTGCCTGAGTCTGCTAAGAAAGAACACCCACATAACGCAACAAATTCCATGAAGTGGATTTACTACTTACATGTGGACAACAACTGAAACCTAAAATTCACTGTGAGCTGGTCCTCCAAAGCTCAGAAAGGTGCCTGGGATGAATGGAGTCTCAACTGTACATGCCCCACTTGCAATGCAGATAAAGGACCATGAAGTGCAGACCACCTTGGGTTTTATACCCTGGAGAAACATGATGTGCTAAGCTAAGTGTTGAAGGGCATGCTGTTTCTAGTGGAGACTGTAACAAAGCCTGGGCTATTCCGCTCAGTGCCTCTCTATCTCAGAGTGTTACATTCCCAGCTCATTCTACAGTTATTCTTGATAACTACAAGTGACAAGCAGAGAGGAAAACAGGGTCAGCCCAAGGCCACCTTGAGAACTGTCCTGCAATTAGGTGTCTGTCTCATGGATTCCTTCACCCATAATGGTAGAAGCCACCAATCAAGATGAAACTATCTCATAATGATATGTGGATGAAACTCTTATAAAGATATGTGGAGACTGGGCATGGTGGCTCATGCCGGTAATCCTAGGATATGAAAGGAAATGAAACAAAGGAAAAGGAAATGAATCAAACAAAGGAAAAGATGGGTAGGACAAGGTAATGACTAGTCTACAAATCAAATAAAATATCAATTTCTGTAAATAAAAATAAATAGAGGCTCATGACTATCTCACAGACCTGGTGAAAAGGAATGAGAAAATGACCCTGAAAGGATATTTATTCTTGTTCAAAAGAAACAGGTTGAAATCAAAAGGAAAAGGAATAGAAGTAAAATATTATTGCTACTTAGATCAGCAAGGTACAGAGGAAGCACACTGAGTTGAGGATAAAGGAAAAGAAGTAAATGAGTAAAATAATTGATGGGGTATTCCTACAAGCCAGCCAGCCAGATAAAAGATTTTAATGGTCCACATTACAGAGGCAACATATTAAAAGGATGATGAGGTGAACATCTAGACACTAGCTGGTGGTCTTGCTGTTCTAAAAGGCAGTGGATCCTAGGCCGGGCACGGTGACTCACACCTATAATCCCAGCACATTGGGAGGTCAGGCGGATCACCTGAGGTCAGGAGTTCCAGACCAACCTGGCCAACATGGTGCAACCCTGTCTCTACTAAAATACAAAAATCAACCAGGCATGGTGGCTCGTGCCTGTATTTCCAGCTACAAAGAGGGCCGAGGCACGTGAATTGTTTGAACCTGGGAGGCAGTGGTTGCAGTGAGCCGAGATTATGCCACTGCACTCCAGCCTGGGTGACAGAACAAGACTCTGTCTAAAAAACAAAAACAAAAACAGAATAAAACAAATCTGTGGAGCAACTTCTTGTCTAGTGGAATGAATTCCTATGACATACCCAGGAAGGTCACAAGGTACCCAAGAATTTTTTTTTTTTTTTGAGACTAAGTCTTGCTGTTGTCGCCCAGGCTGGAGTATCATGGCATGATCTTAGCTCACTGCAACCTCCGCCTCCCGGGTTTAAGCAATTCTCCTGCCTCAGCCTCCCGGTACCCAAGAAATTCACACCTTTAGAAGTACTGCCAATTTGGATTAAAAGGTATGAGGAGAATATGACAGGCAGGAGGGCTGTTGAGCTCCCCAATCTGCAAGTAAGAATTAAACTGACAAACCACTCAGCTGTAACCACATGCAACGCTTCATGAAAAACCAAGGATAACTCTGAAGGTGAAGCAATGAGCCCAGATGGCAGAGCTTCTAGCCCAGAAGGCTGAGCCAAACCACAGGATTATTCCCAGTCCTTAAAACCTAATTTTGTTTGCCCAGTTGTAGTCAAATGTCTTGGGACTGGCACCTCATTTTTTTTTTTACTTCCTTTTTGCCCCCATTAGAATAATGTCTATAACTGGTATCCTATGCCTGTCCCACTCTTGGTTTTGGGGAGCAGGTCATTTTTTCCTAGTTTCATAGATCCACAGAAGGAGAGCAATTTTTCACTGAATGGATTACACCCAGACTCACCCATACTTGATGCAGATTATTTGGATGATGTGATTTGGGAATTCTGAGCTGATGAGCTTTAGATGAGGTTTTTCACTTTGAATTGATGATATAATTGTTTGAGACTTTGGGGGACGTTGGGACAGGATGAATACATTTTCATTCCATGGGGGATGTATATGAATGTCTGGGATCTAGAGAACACACTGCGGTGGGCAAATAATGCCACTCCCCCCGCCCCGCAAAGATATATATGTTCAAATTCCTGTAATTATGAGTGTGCTATTTTACATGGCAAAAGGATCTTTGCAGATATGATTAATATAAGGATTTTGAGACAGGGAGATTATCATGGATTACCCAGGTGAGTCCAATGCAATTACAAGAGTTCTTATAAGGCAAGCTTGTCCAACTGGTGGCCCACCAGCTGCATGTGGCCTAGGACAGCTTTGAATGTGGCCCAACACAAATTCATAAGCTTCCTTAAAACATTATGAGATTGTTTTTGCAATTTTTTTTAAGCTCATTAGCTATTGTTAGTATTAGTGTATTTTATGTGTGGCCCAAGACAATTCTTCTCCTTCCAATGTGTTCCAGGGAAGTCAAAAGATTGGACACCCTTGTTATAAAGGAGAGAAGATCGTAGGAGAGTTAAAGAATTAATGATGGAAGAAGAAATTAGAGCGATGTGGTTGCCTGTTGGAAGGGGGCCATGAGCCAGGGATGAAGGTAGCCTTCAGAAGCTGGAAAGGGCAAGAAAAAGATTGTTCCCTAGAGCCTTCAGAAGAAATGCAGCTCACCCACACCTTGATTTTATTTTAATGAGATCCATTTTGGACTTCTGATCTCCAGAACTATAGGATAATACCTTGTAATTTTAAGCAACTAAGTTTGTTGTAGTTTGTTAAAGCAGCAATAGGAAACTGAAACGGCCATGATAGGTGCTCAGAAGAACTCCAGGAAGCATGAAAGGAGGATGCTAATGCCTTTACATTGCAGGTGTTCCTGGGGGTCACTAATGAGAAAGCCTGCTGTACTGCAACTTAGATAGATTCTGGAGCCTTCTGTTACAGGGGATGCTACGCAATGTGGGCAAGTAATAAACATGAGTGGACCTAAGTAAAATTTATAAATAAGGAATATGTTGTCTTTAAAATGCAAAAAGGCCTAAAAGATGTTTGGCTTCTAACATTATGGGCACAGGGAGGCTCAATAGTTGTTTTTTAGTAGTATTGGGGATAGAGAGGCCTTCAGCTAACCAACTGATCCTTTGGAATTTAAGTGAGGGACTGGGTCTGCTACTTTGCATGGGACAATGGCTTATCCCCTTTATGAGCTCCTTTTTGAATGTTTCTGTGTCCTAAATAAGTGTGGCGAATGAATTTCCTTAGAGGAGGACACGCTCAATGTAATGTTATACCTGTACTCCTGGAGAAAGCTGGAAGCAGTGGCTCTTGCTGGCAAAGATTGTGGGCAATAGTAAAGCTGTTGAAGTACACTGTGGGTAGCCATGCATTGTGTTTCTTCCAAGGTAAAGACACACTGTGGCTGAGAGCCTGTAAAAATCAGCATGGAAGAGAACATTCTAGCCAAGTCTATGACTGCAAAGTATTTGCCAGTAGATACTTGGATAGAGTCTTTCATTTCAATTAAGTTGAGTATGACAGCCTTAATATGTGGGACTATGTGTTAATATACCCCCAATCCTCACACAAAATTTGATTTGGATGTGATGAAGGCACACATGTATTAAGAAGATATGAGAGGTTTATGACTCATAGGGTGAGCTTTTTTTTTTTCTTTTTTTCAGAATAGCAGGACAGGCTCCCAGGCAAATCTGAAAAATGGCTTTAGAGAGCAGGGAGGGATGACTGGCTTGAGTTTTTACTGTGAGGAGAGGTAGGATGAGCTGAGGATTTCCCTTCATTGTCCTGACTTGCATGGATTGAAACTCCTACCAGGTATAAGAGAGAAGGTATGTGTGAGTTTTCATACCAATTTGCTCAGATGAAGCATGGGGTTAGGAAGGGGAAATGGGGCTTGACATTTGTCAAGAGGCAAACAGTGAAAATGGAGTCAGACTTCTTATTACACATGGGTAATGAAGAAGGGGCCAAGCTGGCAAGTCAGGATGTAGGGGACTACTCTTTTAATGAAATCTTTTAGTACTTTTTAACTGAATTTAAAAATTATTTGCGTTGCTTCCAAGTCTTTGCTATTGTGAATAGTGCCGCAATAAACATACGTGTGCATGTGTCTTTGTAGTAGAATAATTTATAATCCTTTGGGTATATACCCAGTAGTGGGATAGCTGGGTCATATGGTACATCTAGTTCTAGATCCTTGAGGAATCGCCATACTGTTTTCCATAATGGTTGAACTAGTTTACAATCCCACCAACAGTGTAAAAGTGTTCCTATTTCTCCACATCCTCTCCAACACCTGTTGTTTCCTGATTTTTTAATGATGGCCATTCTAACTGGTGTGAGATGGTATCTCATTGTGGTTTTGATTTGCATTTCTCTGATGGCGAGTGATGATGAGCATTTTCTCATGTGTCTGTTGGCTGTATGAATGTCTTCTTTTGAGAAATGTCTGTTCATATCCTTTCCCCACTTTTTGATGGGGTTGTTTGTTTTTTTCTTGTATATTTGTTTGAGTTCTTTGTAGATTCTGGATATTAGCCCTTTGTCAGACGAGTAGATTGCAAAAATTTTCTCCCATTCTGTAGGTTGCCTGTTCACTCTGATGGTAGTTTCTTTTGCTGTGCAGAAGCTCTTTAGTTTAATGAGATCCCATTTGTCAATTTTGGCTTTTGCTGGAAGCAACCCAAATGTCCATCTGTGACAGACTGGATTAAGAAAATGTGGCACATATACACCATGGAATACTATGCAGCCATAAAAAAGGATGAGTTTGCGTCCTTTGTAGGAACATGGATGCAGCTGGAAACCATCATTCTCAGCAAACTATCACAAGAAGAGAAAACCAAACACCGCATGTTCTCACTCATAGGTGGAAACTGAACAATGAGATCACTTGGACTCGGGAAGGGGAACATCACACACTGGGGCTTATCATGGGGAGGGGGGAGGGGGGAGGGATTGCATTGGGGAGTTATACCTGATATAAATGATGAATTGATGGGTGCTGACGAGTTGATGGGTGCAGCACACCAACATGGCACAAGTATACATATGTAACAAACCTGCACGTTATGCACATGTACCCTAGAACTTAAAGTATAATAAAAAAAAAAAAGAAAAAAAAATTATTTGCATGTATCACTTTAAATAATAAAAATGATTGTTTTTGTAAAACGGAAAGAACAGAGACTCTGGAATCAAACAAATGTGTACTGTATTTAAATACAAATTATACCAATGGCTCACCCCTGTAATCCCAGTGGTTTGTAAGGGAGCTGAGACTGCAATGAGCTAGGATTGTGCTATTGCACTCCAGCCTGGATGACAGAGCAAGACTTTGTCTCAAAAATAAATAAATGCATATATTAAAAATACTTAAAGAAGCAATCATTCAAATACATACATAATCTTTGAAATAAGTTTTGATATTGTTATGCTAATGTTACTCTTTTGTGTAGCATATTTAACTTTTTTTAAACCTGTTGCTGTTTTCTTAGATTTTAAAAAGGAGGAAAAATCGTATCAAGTTATCAGTTGGCTTGCACCTGAAGATCATCAAAGAGAATTTAAGAAGAGTTTTGATTTCTTTCTGGAAGAAACTTTAGGTGGCAGGTACTTTTTTTTTATTCTTTGAACCAAAGCATCACTATTTTCATCATACAAATGAATGGATGGATGCATGGATACTTGGATTTTATTTTAATGAGGTTTTATTTTAATAAGAGAAAGTGACAAATGGATGGATGGATGGATTGATAGATGGAGAGACAGATGATAGGGGGAGTAGATGAGTACTACATACTACATCATCCAGTGAAGTCCCTGGGCATTCTTCTTTATATCATCTTTCTTACACTATAAGCATGAGTGCTTTCCTGCAGAAAGTGGGAAATTGTTTCTTCTGGGACTTCCTTGCAACACTTCACCTACAATCATTGCCTGTAATATCCCCAACACAGAAATTGGGATAGGCTCCTCCAGTTTTCATTGTTGGTGGGAAAATTAGAGTCACCTTTTCCCACTTACTGTCTTCCCTTCTTCTCACATATATTCATGAATAAAGGGAAGGCTTATGAACATTGGGTTTGTAGAAGTTGAACATACAGCCATGCAAAGTTCTTTTAAAAAGCAATCAACCTGGTACAAATGAAACATGAAACTGACTCCTTTTGCTTAATCTGGATGGGAAGGAACACATAACTTTTTGATCTCAGACATAAAAGAGGAAACACAGAAATCTATGCCTATCTTGGTTAATCGCAGTGGCCTTACCTACTCTGCTTTCCTTGAAAATTCCACTCAATAGTCAACGTAGTGCTTAAATCTGACTTCTTCCATAAAGCCTCCCTCCTCACCCAAGCTGGAACACCACATTCTGTCCTCTATACGTCTGATCTAATCCACCCATTTGACACTTAGCCTATATCATCTTGCAGAGTTAGTTATATATTTTAAGCATATGCCTTGTCTCTTCATTCCCAGTTTAATATTTTTAAGGACAGGTATAGTTAAGAGTGCATTCTTAAAATATTTTAATTTATTAGCTTAATTTTAAATATGATTAATGAACTACAGTCTAAAAATTTTTACTACATTACTGGCTTTCTTTTTTTTTGAGATGGAGTTTTGCTTTTGTTGCCCCGGCTGGAGTACAATGGCGCGATCTCGGCTCACTGAAACCTCTGCCTCCAGGGTTCAAGCAATTCTCCTGCCTCAGCCTCCCAAGTAGCTGGGATTACAGGAGTGTGCCACCATGCCCAGCTAAGTTTTGTATTATTAGTAGTGACGGGGTTTCACCATGTTTGCCAGGCTGGTCCCAAACTCCTAACCTCGGGTGATCCACCCTCCTCGACCTCCCAGAGTGCTGGGATACAGGCGTGAGCCACTGCACCCAGTTCATTACTGAAATTTTCAAAAATGTTTGGCAACTTTTCCTTTGTTATATGAATCTTTAAAAATATACAACAGAGGATGACTTCAGTCAGTCTACATATCATTAGTGAGGGACCTTCTCTAACTGGAGGGCAATGGTACAGTGGTGTACAGGTTACAGGTGTGTCAGGGAATTGATTCTCTCAGTCTTCCATACAGCCAGTAGGTTTCTGATATCTAGAGCTCTTACACTTATTGCAACTGGCCTAGGCATCCTCATCTATTTCCCCCAAATTCTGTAAAATAGGATCATATTCTATGCAGGCATTATTGGGAATACGTTGCAAAAGAATCATCCCTTTGCATATGTCAGTAAAGCTTTGACATTATCTTACCTGAATACCCCAGCCTGCATTGAGGTGGAAAGAAATAATAATAATAAATAATTGAATAAAAATAATAATATAAATAAGTGAACAAATATGTAAATAAATATATAAAAATATGTAAAATGAAAATAAATAAAAGTAAAAAAGAAAGAATAATAAAGAAAAAAGCAATGTGTTTCAAAAACCAGGTTCCTTTTGTTTTTATTTTTTCCATTGCTTAACTCCTAGGGATAGAAAGGTGGAATTCTCATTTTCAGCTGAGATATTCGGTTGTAATATAATCAAAGAGTAACTTGACTGAGGCAATCTCTCGTATGCAAGCACACAGTGCTAAAACACAGCACATATAATCAATATTGATAAACTCTTTCGTCAAGTTACTTACACAATTTGGTTGGATAAATAAGAAAATCACTCATAAACACTCCGTATGTAAATGAGGGCTAAATAGAGTGTCACCTAATTTATCAAGGAGATGGAACTCTGAGATCTGCTGCTCTGAGAGATGGCTCCCAGAGTAGAAGGACCTTGAGTTGGCATTGATGGTGGTTGGGATTTGGATAAGGGGAGAAAAGGGGAAGGGAGAAGGGTACACTCTAGGGAGTAGAAACATTTAAGCCAGGATAATTACGGCAGAGGGCATTTGTGGGAAACTGGTTGAATTTGTGGCTGACTGCTAGAAAGGCTGTTGTTGCTTCCCTGGGATATTTTCTTTGTATCTCAAGATACTTTAATGTACTATAAATTTAACACTTCCCATGAATATTTATTATTATTTTTTCTTACAGAGGAAATTTTGAAAACTTATTAAAAGTTCTAGAATACTTGGCATTGCAGTGCAGTCATTTTTTAAGGAGAAAGGATATCATGGATTCCTTAAAGAATGAGAACTTCGACATGGTGATAGTTGAAACTTTTGACTACTGTCCTTTCTTGATTGCTGAGAAGCTCAGTAAACCATTTGTGGCCATTCTTTCCACCTCATTCGGCTCTTTGGAATTTGGGCTACCAATCCCCTTGTCTTATGTTCCAGTATTCCATTCCTTGCTGACTGATCACATGGACTTCTGGGGCCGAGTGAAGAATTTTCTGATGTTCTTTAGTTTCTGCAGGAGGCAATGGCACATGCAGTCTGCATTTGACAACACCATCAAGGAGCATTTCACAGAAGGCTCTAGGCCAGTTTTGTCTCATCTTCTACTGAAAGCAGAGTTGTGGTTCATTAACTCTGACTTTGCCTTTGATTTTGCTCGACCTCTGCTTCCCAATACTGTTTATGTTGGAGGCTTGATGGAAAAACCTATTAAACCAGTACCACAAGTAAGTGACCCTCAGCATTTAGTTTGGGATTCACACAGAGGTCTTCAGTGCATAGTTGATGGCTGCCACCTGCCAGTAGGATCCTGAGGCTGAAGTAGGGATAGGCAAGGGAGGCACCTAGGGCATGCTTTTAAAGGAAGTGATGAGTTTCAGGGTTGTGCAAGTATAATGTTAGGCCTTGCACCATCCTGAGATCAAGGGCATCTTTGTATGGGTTCCCCTGGCTCCTCTTTTGCCACACCCTAGTTCTAGCCTTGATAAAATAAGCCCGATATTAAAGTTTCAATTTTTGTTTGCATTTTTATTTTGCATGATCATGTGTACAATAAACATGTAGTTAGTGCCCATTACATGCAATAATTGTTAAGGAGATAAGATACTCACAGTGAAATGACAACACTAAGGATTCGGAGTAAGCAGGGTGGGTCTGTACGGGACCGACAGCAAGAACTACCGGTGGTATCTCCAGTGTTCCCTGCCTGTAGAGCCCTGGCTCCTGGCTCCACCCAGATCTTCTGACTTGATTTCTCTGGGGTGGACCCCTGCTACTGTAATTTGCAAATGCGGCCCAGGTGATTTGAATGCACAGCGCAGTTTCACAACTCAGAACCTCTGCTACAGAAATTTTTCAAAGGGAGGAGAGCTAGGATGACTTGGCTGCCTGTTGCCTCTGAGCGCTGGGTTCCCATTTAACAGAAGTCATCATATTTAATATCCTTCTATCTGTATGGAGGTGTGATCATCTTCATTTTTATAAACGGAGGACAGAGGCTCAGGTGATGTAGGTGACCTTCCCACCACCATGTATTTCAGAGGCCCTGAGGGCCTGGGCTTTCCAGCCACCCAAGTGTCCACTCTTCTAACTTGCATTGAGTGAGCAGGAAGAGGTGGGGAATGATCTATAGGTGATATGGGCTTTGCATTGGTGGCAGGAAGTTTTAGGAATGGAGCTGAGAGGGAAAGCACCTGGGGAGCAGGGGTCCCAATATGTGGAGATGTAATTGAGATGGCAATAAGGCTGGGTTCCCTGGGTGGCGCTGGCTACACTAGTGGAGTAGAAGATTCAATTGCATGAGTAAAACTGTGGGGATTTACCAGAAACCTTAGCTAGCAGGTGGGTGGATCAGGCCTCCATCATGGAGTAGGGAGAGGACGTTGTTAAGAGGATAACAACGGGAATAAGGATTGTAATGACTGTGAAACAACATACACTAAAAAAAAAAGTTTCTTCTCTGCATTTTCCAATTTTTATAAAATGGTCTTATGTTGCCTTGTAATTATAAAAATGATGACAAGGCTGTTTTAAAGAAGTCCTTAGGAATGGTAAGTGGTACGCTGGCTGGAATCCAGTAGAGTCTGAACCACGTAGTAGAATGATGGGTTGGGAGGTGGAGTGAGCCCTTGTAGGGCAGAGAGAATCAGACAGAGTTCAAAGAAATATTTGGAAGTAAGAATTGACAAAATTGTGCTACACACAAAATTAAGACATTGGATACTGTGAGCCCAAAATACAGGACGCTGGTCTCACCAATTGAGAAACTTTATTTGCCAAGGTTAAGGATGCATCCATGACAGCTTCAGGAGGTCCTGACGACATGTGCCCAAGGTGGTTGGGGCACAGGCTGGTTTTACACATTTTAGGGAGACATGAGACACCAGTCAATATGTCTAAAATAAACATTGGTTTGGTTCAGAAAGGCAGGAGAGGGGGATTCTAGGTCATAGGTAGACAAGAGACAAACAATTGCATTTTTTTTGAGTCTCTGATTAGCTTTTCACTGAGTGCACAATTTACAGAAACAGTCACTTCTACCTTAGTCTGGTTTAGTGAAACAATAGGGCAGAGGAATCAAGCTGACATTTGTCTCAGGCGGGCAGACGGATGCTTTTGAGTTCTGTCTGCTCTTTGTCCACAAGGAATTTTCTTGTGGGCAAATGGTGAGGGGGGTATGCAGCTTTTTTTTTTTTTAATCTTTGTGGCTGTGGCTATCCTATTTAGGAATGGAATGGGAGGCAGTTTTGCTCGATGCAGTTCCCAGCTTGACTTTTCTCTTTGGCTTAGATTTGGGGATCCTGAGATTTATTTTCCTTTCACAACACTAACTTTGTTAAGAACTACCTGGGGGACTTTAAGATACAAGCTGCCCAGGACTGCTTTCGGGACAGAGCATTACTGCTTTTTTTTTTTTAAATCCACCAGATCAAGGCATTGATCACTTCTTTATGTTACAAACATCCCAATTATATTCTTTTAGTTACTTGAAAATGTACTATAAGTTATTGTTGACTGTAACCACCCTGTTGTGCTATCAAACACTGGACCTTATACATTCTAACTATATTTTTGTACCATTAACTATACCCACTTCCCCATCCCAGCCTCTGGTAACAGTCATTCTACTCTCTGTCTCCATGAGTTTAATTGTTTTAATTTTTAGCTCCCACAAATGAGTGAGAACATGCAGTTTGTCTTTCCGCGTCTGGCTTACTTCACTTAACATAACGTACTCTAGTTTCATCCATATTGTTGCAAATGACAGGATCCCTTTCTTTTTATGGCTGATGAGTTCTCCATTATGTACACATACTATATTTTCTTTATTCATTCATCTGATGTTGGACATTTATATTGATTCCGTATCTTGGCTACAGCGAATAGTGCAACAATAAACACAGAAGTGCAGGTATCTCTTCAGTATAGTGACTTCTTTTCTTTGGGGTATATACCTAGCAGTGAGATTGCTGAATCATATGGCAGTTCTAGTTTTAGTTTTTTGATGAACCTCTAAACTGCTTTCCATTGTGGTTGTACTGATTTAAATTCCCACAAACAGTGTGCAAGTTTTCTTTCTCCACATCCTTGTTATTGCCTGTCTTTTGGATGAAAGCCATTTTAACTGGGGTGAGATAATATCTCATTGTAGTTTGGTTTGCATTTCAGTGGTAATCCGTGATGTTGAGCAAACCTTTTATATGCCTGTTTGTCATTTGTATGTCTTTTGAAAAATGTCCATTCAGATCTTTTATTTTTTAATCAGGTTATTAGATTTTTTTTTCTCATAGAGTTGTTTGAGCTTTTATGTATTCTGGTTATTAATCCTTTGTCAGAAGAAGAATTTGCGCATATTTTTTCCCATTCCATGGGTTATCTCTTTGCTTTATTGATAGTTGCCTTTGTTGTATAGAAGCCTTCTAACTTGATGTGATCTCATTTGTCCGTTTTTCCCTTGGTTGCCTGTATTACGCAAGAAAAACAAGCGCGCCCAGATCAACATCCTGGAGCATTTCCCCAATGTTTTCTTTTAGTAGTTTAATAGCTTGAGGTCTTAGATTTCAGTCTTTTTCTTTTCCTTTTTTGAGACTGAGTTTTGCTCTTGTTGCCCAGGCTGGAGTGCAATGGTGTGATCTTGGCTCACTGCAACCTCTGCCTCCTGGATTCAAGCAATTATCCTGCCTCAGCCTCCCAAGCAGCTGGGATTACAGGCGCCCACCTAATTTTTTGTGTTTTCAGTAGAGACGGGGTTTCACCAAGTTGGCTGGGCTGGTCTCGAACTCCTGACCTCAGGTGATCCACCTGCCTCGGCCTCCCAAAGTGTTACATTTAAGTCTTTTATTCCATTTTGATTTGATTTTTGTATATGATGAGATATAGGGGTCTAGTTTTATTCTTCTGCATATTCATATCTAGGTTTTTTTTTTAGCACCATTCATTGAAGAGACTGTCATTATGTTCTTGGCACCCTTGTCAAAAATAAGTTCACTGCAGATGTATGGATTCATTGCTGGGTTGTCTATTCTGTTCTGTTGGTCTACGTTTCTTTTTTTATGCCAGTACCATACAGTTTTGATTACTATAGTCTTGTAGTATAGCTTGAAGTCAGGTAATGTGATTCTTCCAGTTTTGTTCTTTTTGCTTGGGATGGCATTGGCTATTCTGGGTCTTTTGTGGTTCCATATAAATTTTAGGATTATTTTTCCTCCTTCTGTGAAGAATGTGATTGGTATTTTTATAGAGACTGAATTGAATCTGTAGATTGCTTTGGGTAGTATGGACATTTTAACAATATTGATTCTTTCAGTGCATTAATGTGGAATAGCTTTCCAGTTTTTAAAATGTTTTCTTCAAATAATTGCATTGATGCTTTATAGTTTTCACTGGAGAGATCTTTTACTTCTTTGTTTAGCTTTATTGCTAGGTATTTTATTTTGTTTGTGGACATTTTAAATGAAATTACTTTCTTGATTTCTTTTTCAGACTATTCACTGTTGGCATATAGAAATGCCACTGATTTACATATATTGATTTTGTGTCCTGCAACTTTACTGAATTTGTTGATCAGTTCTAATAGTTATTTTGGTAGAGTCTTTAGGGTTTTCCAAATATAAGATTATATAATTTGCAAACTAGCATAATTTAACTTCTCCCTTTCCAATTTAACTGCCCTTTATTTCTTTCTGTTTTCTGATTGCTCTAGCTAGAACTTCCAATACTATGTTGAATAACAGTGGTAAAAGTGGGCATCCTTGTCATGTTAGAGGAATGGTGTTCAGTTTTTCCCCATTCAGTGTGATACTAACTTTGGGTGTGTTACATATGGCTTTTATTGTGTTGAGGTATGTTTCTTCTATACTCAGTTTTTTTAGGGTTTTTATCATGAAGGGACTTTGAATTTTATTGAATGCTTTTTCAGCATCAATTGATACGATCATATGGTTTTTTTCCTTCATTCTGTTGATATGATGAATCACATTGATTGATTTGCATATGTTGAACAATCCTTGAATCCCTCAGATAAATCCCCCTTGGTCATGATGAATGATCTTTTTAATGTGTTGTTGATTTCAGTTTGCTATATTTTGTCAAAGATTTTTGCCTTAATGTTCATCAGAGATATTAACCTGTAGTTTACTTTTTCTGATGTGTATTTGTCTGGTTTTGGTATAAAGGTAATACAGGCCTTTTATTCCCTTCTCTTCTATGGTTTTTAGAATAGTTTGAGTAGGATTGGTATTAGTTCTTTAAATGTTGGGTAAAATTCAGTATTGATGCCATTGGGTCCTAGGCTTTTCTTTGCTAGGAGACTTTTTATTACAACTTCAGTCTCGTTACTTGTTATTGGTCTGTTCAGGTTCAGGATTTCTTCACGGAATAATCTTGGTAAGTTTTATGTGTTTAGGAATGTATTCATTTCTTCTAGGTTTTCCAATTTATTGGCATACAGTTGCTCATAGATGTTTCTAATGATCCTTTGAATTTCTGTAGCATCAGTTGTAATGTCTTTTTTCTTTAGCTCTGATTTTATTTGGGTTTCTCTCTTTTCTTAGTTTGGCTAAAGGGTTGTTTATTTTCTTATCTTTTCAAAACCAAACTTTTCATTTCATTGATCTTTTATTTTTTAATTTTAAATTTCATTTATTTCTGCTATGATCTTTCTTTCTTCTACTAATTTTGGGTTTGGTTTGCTCTTGACTTTTCAATTCTTTAAGATGCATCCTTAGATGGTTTATTTGAAGTCTCACTCTTTTGATGTAGGCACTTATAGCTATAAAATTTCCTCAGTATTATTTTCACTGTATCTCATAGGTTTTGGTATGTTCTGTTTTCTTTATCATTTGTTTCAATAAATTTTTAAATTTCCTTCTTAATTACTTCATTGACCTACTGGTCATTCAGGGGCCTATTGTTTTATTTCATGCATTTGTATAATATCCAGAGTTCCTCCTGTTATTGACTTATAGTTTTATTCCATTGTGGTCTAAGAAGGCAGTTGATATAATTTCAATTTTTTTAAATTTCATAAAAGTTGTTTTATGGCCTAATGTATGGTCTACACTTAAACATGGTCCATGTACCGAGGAGAAGAATGTCTTTTTTGCAGTCATTGGATGAAAATTTCTACAAATATTATTAGGTTCACTTAATCTGTAGTGCAGGTTAAGTTCAATGTTTCTTTGTTGATTTTCTGTCTGGATGTTGTGTCCAATGCCGAAAGTGTTACATTTTCCATCTATTATTGTATTGGGGTCTATCTCTCTCTTTATCTTTAATAATGTTTGCTTTATATGTCTGGGGGCTCCAGTGCCTATATATATATAATTGTTATATGTGCTTGCTGAATCAACCTTTATAAAATTATATAGTAACCTTCTTTGTCTCTTTTCATGGTTTTGTCTTGATATCTCTTTTATCTGATGTGAGTATAGCTACTCCTTCTTTTTTCTTGGTTTCCACTTTCATGGAATATCTTTTCTATCCCTTTATTTTCAGTCTGTGTTTTCATAGGCAGTGTGTTTCTTGGAGGCAACATGTTAAGTCTCTTTTTTTATTTATTCAGTCACTCTTTCTGTTTTGATTGGAGAGTTTAGTCTGTTTACATTCAATGTTATTATTTGTAGGTAAGGACTTACTCCTGCCATTTTGTTATTTGTTTTCTGGTTGTTTTGTGATCTTCTCTTTCTTCTTTCCTTTCTTCTTGTCTTCCTTTTAGTGAAAATTATTTTCTCTGGTGGTGTGTTTTAATTTCTTGAATTTTATTTTTTGTGTATCTGTTTTAAGTTTTGTGATTTGAGGTTACTACAAGGCTTGGAAGTAACATCTTATAACCCATTATTTTAAACGGATGGCAACTTAAGTTTGATTGCAAAAAGAAACAAACAATTAAGCAAAAAAGAACAGTAAAGAAATTCTACACTTTATCTCCCAGTCCGCTAAGTTTTTGTTGTTTCTATTTATATCTTATTATATTGTCTAAGTTCACTTATTCTTTCTTCTGCATGATCAGTTCTTCTGTTAAGAGACTCTGAGGCATTCTTCAATATGTCAATTGCATTTTCAACTACAGAATTTTTACTTTTTTATTTTTAATTCTTTCAATCTCTTTGCTAAATTTAGCTGATAGGATTCTGAATTTCTTCTCTGTGTTATCTTGAATGTCACTGAGCTTCCTCAAAACGGTTATTTTGATTTCCCTGTCTGAAAGGTCACATTTTTCTGTGTCTCCAGGATTAGTTGCTGGTGCCTTATTTGGTTCATTGGGTGAAGACATGTTTTCCTGGATGGTCTTGATGCTTGTAACTTGTTCATCAATGTCTGGGCATTGAAGAGTTAAGTATTTATTCTAATCTTTGCAGTCTGAGCTTGTTTGTATCTATCCTTCTTGAGAAAGCTTTCCAAGTGTTCAAAGGGAATTGAGTGTTGTGATCTAAGTCTTTGGTCACTGCACCTGTGTCTGCATTAGGGGGCACTCCAAGCCCAGTCATGCTGACTCTTGCAGCCTTGTAGAAATACCACCTTGGTGGTCTTAGGTAAGAGCCAGGAGAATTTCTTGGATTACCAGGCAGAGTCTCTGATTCTCTTCTCTTACTTTCCTATATACCAACGGAGGTTCTCTCTCTCCCTGCGCTAAGCTGCCTGGCATTGGGGGAGGGGTGACACAAACACTCTCATGACCACCTCCACTGAAATTGTGCTGGATTATTCTTGAAACCAAACAGAGCACTGGACCTCGTCCAAGACCTATGATAACTATTGCCTGGTTACTGCTGATGTTTATTCAAGGCTCTAGAGCTCTTTAGTCAATAGGTGGTGAATTCTTCCAAGCCTATACCTTTCCCTTTAGGGCAGCAGGTTCCCTTCTGGCCCAGGTTGGGTCTAAGAATTCTGTCTGGGAACTGGGTCCTGGAATTGGGAACTGTAGGGATCTACTTACTCTCTTCCCTCCCTTCCTAAAGCAGGAGTCTCACCTGTGGCCACCCCACCCCAGGCCTGTGAGAAGTACTGCCTGGCTACTGCTGATGTTTATTTTAGGCCCACGGGCTTTTGAATTAGCAGGTGGTGAATCCTGCCAGGCTTAGGTCTCTCCCTTCAGGGCGGTAGGTTCTCTTCTGACCCAGGGCATGTCTAGCAATGTTGTCCAGGAGCTAAGGCCTAGATGTGGAGATGTTAGGATTCTCCTTGGTGCTTAATTTTACTGTAGCTAAACTAGTACCCAAATTGCAAGATAAAGACTTTTTAACTCTCTCCTCTCCTCAAGGAAGGAGTCTCTCCTGGAGCTGTGGGCTGCCCTGCCTGGAGTTGGTGGAGGGGTGACACAAGCACTCCTTTGGTTGCCCTGGCTGGTGTCCCACCAGGTCATGTGCACCCAGGAATTTTAGTTCCTGTGGCCTAGATTGCCTTTCAAGTTTATTTAGAACCCCAGAGCACTTTAGCCTGTGGTGGTTGGTCTAACCAGCACTGAGGTCCCTACTGCTGAGGTGGATGATTCCCTTCTAGCAAGGGCTCGTCTGAATGCTCCGTGCATGGGTGCCAGCTAAATTCTTCCCTGTGTTGCTTTGCTCTGTGACTGCAGAGCACTGACTTCCAGTGCAAAGTCTATAGCCTCTGTGCTCTGCCTCCCCTAAGCACACAGATTCTCTCTCTGCACCACATGGTAATTGAAGACTGTCGTTCCTACCCTCTCAGTGCCACTTTCCTCGGTATGATGTTAAAACCAGGAATGGTGATTGCTCACCTGATTTTTTTTTTTTTTTTTTTGTTCTTTTGAAGGTGTTTTCTTGTGGATAGCTGTTAATTTGGTATTCCTGTGGGGGGCACAATCTCTTCAGGGTTCTCTTCTGCCATCTGGCTCCACCTCCCTATGGCATTCCTGCTTTTAAAAAATCTTTCTCTGTGGTTATAATCTGCAGTCCTGTGGGTGAACTACTGAGGTAGAGGATGAAGTATGTACAAAAAGATCAGTGACCGAGACTATCATAAAACATTAGAGGAAAACACACTAAAATGATACATTTTGTGTAGATGGAGAGGAGCCTTACCCTATTCTGCCACTGTTTCTGCCTGCAACAGAGGTGTTCTTCCAGCCTCCAGAAATCCCACTCCTCATGTTGGACCCTGGCCACCTACTAGTACTCTTCCAGATACTATTACCTCTAGTCTGACCTTGGAAAACTCCTATGAGTCCCTGAGCCTATAATGGGTGGAAGGTCAAGAAAGGCCCTGATAGTAGGGTCAGGATTTCAAGAAGAAAGATGTTCTCACCAACACAAAGGACATGACCACAGTGCAGCTAGTATAGCGCCATCTTAGGAGCTATAATAATAGCTTTGGGACAGTGAGGACAGGGCACTGTGTTAGTAAATAGTCTGGCTTTCATTTTCTGGTCAACTAGGCTTTCACCAATAATTTTGTCACCTCTTTACCTTGGTAATCTTTCTCCAGGACTTGGAGAACTTCATTGCCAAGTTTGGGGACTCTGGTTTTGTCCTTGTGACCTTGGGCTCCATGGTGAACACCTGTCAGAATCCAGAAATCTTCAAGGAGATGAACAATGCCTTTGCCTACCTACCCCAAGGGGTGATATGGAAGTGCCAGTGTTCTCATTGGCCCAAAGATGTCCACCTGGCTGCAAATGTGAAAATTGTAGACTGGCTTCCTCAGAGTGACCTCCTGGGTAAGGGCTGCCCAGGACTGCTCCTCTCCTTCCACTGACTTGTCTTTGGGGCTCATCTGGTCTCTGACCTTTAGCTGGACACTTGTACCCACTGTTGAATGGCACAGATAAGGCTCAGTGGACAGAAAAGTAGCAGCCAGTTGGAGTTCTTGGGAAACAAGGCTATACTTCCAATGGGATCAGATGTCAAAGCAGCCATCTTTCCTTCATTCTTTTCTATCCCATACCTGATGTCTGCAGTCCTATGTGATATTCCTGTCAAGTCTCTTTAACCCTACTGCATTTGGTCTTGAACAAGGTCACCCAAACAAGATTAAAGACAACCTATCAACTCTGAATGTATATACCAGGGATTGGGAGAGTTGCCACTCGCTTTAGTGACTTTGTGAGCACCAGTTTGGCCACATGGACTTACACAAACACACATCCACACATAAATATGGACACATCCTCTTAATTTACTAAGGGTCTGAGCAATTTCTACCATCACAAGATTAATGCCAATGATGTTTTTAGGATGTGCCAACATACCTGTGTGCCAGGCTTAGCAACTTCATAGTTGGTGATTTGGTCTACCGAATTGTCTGGGACTAGAGAGCTGCCTCACCCCCAAAAGGTTTTCTCCATGCCAAGTGCTGCCATAGACACTGACTAGAGCAGAGATTCATAACCAAGATTATGGCTCAAAAGAATCTGGGCAATTTAAGAAGTAGATTCCTGGTCCTACTTCTGTAAATATATATTTTAAAATTCTGGGGTAGGCCATATGCCTCCCATTTCAAAGAAGAGACAAGGAGTCTGATGCACATTGCAGTTGAGTGACCCAGGATGAGATGTGCTTGTCATTATCAAGAATCACTTTAGTTAGCTCTAAGTAATGCTGGCGTGGAAAGACAGGAACTGGAAATACAGAGGTGAAAGATCTAGTCTACTTTCAAGGGGCTTCTCTTATAATTGAGGACACCATACAGTCAATACAAGTTTTATGAGTGACACATGAGTTGTGCTGTCAACAAATATGTCAGGAATACAAGAAAAGGGAAATTAGCTGTCAGTGGATAAAAGAGGGCTCAATATAGACAGACAGAGGAGGTAGAAACAGAGAGACACACAGAATACAGATGAGAGAAGCAAAGAGAGGCACAGGGAAGACAGAGAAGGAAGAATGGATGGACAGATAGAGATGGATGCCTTGCTTAGCACTCTTCTCTACAGAAGTCACTCAATTCTAAGCCTTAGCTGAGTTTCTGGCTGAGGGAAGATGTTTCCATTTGATAACAATGCTTGGAATCTTGTATCTTGGAACTGTAACCTTGGATGTGTCCCAAGCACAGTCATTAGATACAATGTCTCCAACACACTGCTAGATCCGCTTCTTATCCCCTTCATCTCTGCCTGATATCTTGAGATTTTCATCCTGAAGTGTCCCACCCTCTTTCTTATTTACAACAGCTCACCCCAGCATCCGTCTGTTTGTCACCCATGGTGGGCAGAATAGCATAATGGAGGCCATTCAGCATGGTGTGCCCATGGTGGGGATCCCTCTCTTTGGAGACCAGCCTGAAAACATGGTCCGAGTAGAAGCCAAAAACTTTGGTGTCTCTATTCAGTTAAAGAAGCTCAAGGCAGAGACATTGGCTCTTAAGATGAAACAAATCATGGAAGACAAGAGGTATGCAGCTCTCTGGGGTTGTGGTCATAATGATGAATGAAGGCAAAAACACTAAGGATACTGTGGGAGTCTGTTTCTTTGGTTTTGCTTTGTTTTGCTTTAGATTAAAACTGTATTTTCTGGGACATGGGATAATATGTGTGTGATGCCAACAGCTGACCTGTGTCCTCTGAGAGCAAGACTAGAGCATTTAAGTTAGATGCTAAGAATCATTTCCTACTTTTTCATTTTGGAGAACCTGGACTATGTACACAGGGTCTCTGTGAGCTGTATTTCAGGTCAATTGGAATTCAGGTCAGCGGGAATCCAATTGAGGCAGGTGATTGCCTTTCTGCTCCCCAAATACTCCACACTCTTCTCCCCATTGGCCTTTTGTTTGTGGTGCTGCCTCTTCACATACTGGCTCCTTCGTCACATTCCGGTCTCATCTCCAACCCATTTCTTCTTAGAGTTCACCTCCGACAGTCCTAAGTAACCTCTTCTCTCACCCACCCCCATTATATCATTTCCTTCTTAACACTTCTTAAGGTCTGTAATTACCTCAGTTATTTATGTGTTTGTTTACAGAGTCTCTTTATGTTGCCCAGGCTGGTCTCAAACTCCTGGGCTCAAATGTTCCTCCCGCTTCAGCCTCCTGAGTAGCTGGGATCACATAAGCCACCATGCCTGGCTTATGTTTTCATTTATTATTTGTCCCCCTCACCTTCCAACCAGAGAGTGGAGAGTTAGCTTAATGAGGACAGCAGCATGTGTCTCTTGTTTTCTGCTGTCTTCTTAGTGCCTAGCACATGGTGTGCCACAAAGTAAATGGTTAATGAGTTTTACTTAAGTGAGGCAATAGAAGGGGCCCAGTGACCTCCAAGGTAACTAACTACATATCCAGCACAGTGATCTCATGTGAAGAGAAAAATACACCTCGTGTAATAAGTGAATAATTTATTGGAGTTTCAAAGGCACAAACCAAAATCAGACCTCAAAGCTTAACATGTATTAGGAGACACTCAGCAATTCTCGCTAGGTGACTTAAAACAACCACATAGCTCATGGTTCTTAGCCCTAGGAGAGTCATTAAATTCCATGGGTTAGTTAACTTCAGATCAGTTGTATATATTTGCAATTTTATGTATTGCCGATGGTAATTTTCTGAAAAATGTGTTTGTAACTTTCATTGGATTTTTCAATGACCTAGACCCAAAATGACCATTCTGAGCTGGGATGGTCCTCAGACATTGTACATAACTAGGGCCAGCTTCACAATTTGTGGGACATGGTGTAAAATAAAAATGTGGAGCCTCCTATTATAAAGTTTGAGAACTTCGACATGGTGAAACCAAGTACAGGATGCTACGAAGTATGTGGTACAAATATGCAGCCTGCGGCCCAGGAAGTCAGCCCTGGTCAACATGACGTTCTGATGGTGAGGAATGTGTAGGCTTTAGCCTGTGCCTGACATTCCCTACAGTGAGATTTGTCACCCCATCTAGAGACTGGCACAATGGAGGTGCTACATGTATATATATAATAATTACATCATATATAATTTTCCTAGGGTACATCATAAACCTCCTTGGAGTAGGGACTAGTCTTTGTGGACTTAGTCACTTTTTTGAAGTTTAAGACTTTCAGCATTATGCATGGATCTTTGCATGTAGGTGTCATGATTAAACTTCAAGGGGACTCAGATAAATTACGGCAAAGCCAACAAAATTTCCTTGAAACTTAGTCTTTCGTGCACCATATAGAATGGATCACAGAGTCTAACTCTTGTGAGGTCACATTAGTAATGCCCGCTCTCTGTCTCTCTCAACAGGTACAAGTCTGCAGCAGTGGCTGCCAGCGTCATCCTGCGCTCCCACCCGCTCAGCCCCACACAGCGGCTGGTGGGCTGGATTGACCACGTCCTCCAGACAGGGGGGGCGACTCACCTCAAGCCCTATGTCTTCCAGCAGCCGTGGCATGAGCAGTACCTGCTTGATGTTTTTGTGTTTCTGCTGGGGCTCACTCTGGGCACTCTATGGCTTTGTGGGAAGCTGCTGGGTGTAGCTGTCTGGTGGCTGTGTGGGGCCAGAAAGGTGAAGGAGACATAAGGCCAGGTGTGGCCTTGGTGGAGTCTCTTTGGTGGGTGATGTCACCATTTCTAGGGGGCTTCCCACTAGCTCTGGCAACCCTGTTCTCCCGTCCTTCTAGTTATCTCCTGTTTTCTTGAAGAACAGGAAAAATGGCCAAAAATCATCCTCTCCACTTGCTAATTCTGCTACAAATTCATCCTTACTAGCTCCTGCCTGTTAGCAGAATTCTTTCCAGTCCTCTTGCCCTCCTTTGTTTGTCATCAGCGAGGGCTGTGCTGTGATTCTGTCTCTAAGTGACTTGGACCACTGACCCTCAGATTTCCAGCCTTAAAATCCACCTTCCTTCTCATGCGCCTCTCTGAATCACAGCCTGACCATTCCAGACTCCCTGTCCAGATCTTCTCAGCCTCTTTCAGTCACCATGTGTCACGGAATAACACCGAGAAAGACAACTCGCATATTCTTTCCGTTTCTGTTCTGTTCTCCTGCATATTCTCTTCAATGCTCAGGAACCCTGCCCTGTGCTTGCAGGTCTCCACATTGGGTCCCTGTCTCTGGTGCCCACAGAGAGCTCCTTCTTTGCTGATCAGGCATGGAAACTGTAGGTTTCCAGATTTCCTGAAAAGTAAAAGTTCACAGAATTATCTCCTTGCAGCCTCACTAAACATTTGACCAAGAGATTACTGTTCTAGTTGCCCAGAATTCTGTCATCTGGCTACTCAAGGCTATTGGGGAATGAGGCACGTCTGTGCACTGGCACTGGCCAGGATGAAGGCAGCGGGAAGTGGGTGGAGGGTTAGCCAATCTGTAGGGTCTGAAGAATGGGAAAAGTGGCCTACAATCCTCCAGAATGCTTGACCTGTTGAACCAGATTGTTTTGCTATTTAGTCTTGGCCTATATTCATGCACATATATTCATGCTATTTAGTCTTGGCCTATATTCATGCACATCAAGCAAGCAATCATGGGCGGGCTGATAAAGAAACACTTCTGTTTCCTGGTTACAGTCTCTGGCTGGATTTGAGGAATCACTGAATTGGCTTCAATGACTTTCTAAGTGTGATAGGGATGCCGAGGCAGGCAGCCAGAGCAGATGGTTTCAATCATGGAGCCCCAGGTCCATGTAGATAAGAAGGGGGAATGCAATTGTAGCTGTGGTTCCAAGGACAGGACTGTGTGTTGTTTCTTGAGGGACCATTACCACAAACCAATGGGCACTAAACCTTAAGTAATATAAGAAGAATAAAAGATACCCTATTTAGTGTTCTGTAGAAAATGTGATTTGCAAATTGACTCTTTTCAGCCAGTGTGGCTCTGAAGTCCTCAGTGCAAAGGATTTTTTTTTTTTTTTTTAAGATGGAGTTTTGCTCTTGTCCAGGCTGGAGTAGAGTGCAATGGCATGGTCTCGGCTCACCACAACCTCTGCCTCTGGGGTTCAAGCTATTCTCCTGCCACGGCCTCCTGAGTAGCTGGGATTACAAGCATGCACCACGACCCCCAGCTAATTTTGTAGTTTTAGTAGAGACGGGGTTTCTCCATGTTGGTCAGGCTGGTCTCAAACTTCCTACCTCTGGTGATCCGCTTGCCTCGGCCTCCCAAAGTACTGGGATTACAGACGTGAGCCACCGTAACTGGCTGGTGCAAAGGATTTTGTACTAATGAGTAGGAGGTATGTATCCACATCAAAATGTCCCCACATGTATGGGAGAATGGAGGCTTTAGGCTTACTAATAGGTGCTAGAATTAATCTTAGCATTCATGTTTACTGTTTCCATGTGAAGCCTTCCCACTCTTCGCTAACCTCCTCCCTTTTGACTGACATTAAGGTTTAGAAAATGTGTAGGATGGTATCAGGATGGAGGAAGGAGCACACCTTGGGGCTTTTTCCTTCTGGGGCCTCCACAATCTGCATGTAATGAAATGCTCTATGTGTGATAAACAAGAAGAGCACATAACACCCACAGAACCCATAACTTCCCAAGAGATGAAACACCAGATTGCAGCGGAGCTCTCTCCCGAAATCCTGCTGCCAGCTTTTATGAGCACTAATGAGTCTGCAAATATTGTGCTTGTGAAGCAGGCTCACTATGTACTGGTTCCCAGTTTTTCTGAGTATAGTGAAACAGATCATTTCTCCACACACGAGTTAGATGAAGTGCACCTGTTATTATAGATCACCAGCAAGGGACAACAGAAGTCCAGGATTCATTGCCAGCTGATCCCCCAGGCTCAGGGACTTCCCCAGGGTGGATGGCATTTCATCTGCCTGTGCCCCACTTGCACCACAACTGAGGCACACAGGGAAGCAGCCCGCCCTGGTTTTATACCTCAGGGACAGCATGACATACTGGGCTACAGTGTGGAAAGACTTCCTGTTTTGGGGTGACTGGAACAGAGCCCTGGCTGTTTCAGCCAGACCCTCCCTATATCCAGATGTAGCTGATCCAGCACATTCTGCATTATTCTTGTGACCTGCAAACAGTAACTACAATACTTTTCACCATGCCCAAGGGGACCATACCACAAGGAGGACGAGCAGGCCTGTCCGGGCAGTAATAGCCTGGGATCCCGGCATCGAGGTTACAAGTAGCCATTTGCAGCTAAGTCATAGTTGCATGAGCTCAGTTTCACCCCTACACTATTGTTTATAAGGTCCCTTCAGAAAGAGCTAGCATTATTGCAGTCCTTGTTTTCATCATTGCCACTGGGACACTTATCTTTCGTGTAATCAGATAAAAGTAGTGTGTCAGGCCGGGCACGGTGGCTCATGCCTGTAATCTCAGAGCTTTGGGAGGCTGAGGTGTGTGGATCACCAGAGGTCAGGGGTTCAAAACCAGCCTGGCCAACATGGCGAAACCCTATCTCTACTAAAAATACAGATGGGCTCCTGTAATCCCAGCTACTTGGGAGGCTTAGGCAGGAGAATCGCCTGAACCCAGGAGGCAGAGGTTGCAGTGAGTGCAGATCATGCCACTGCACTCCAGCCTGGGTGACAGAGCAAGATCCGTCTAAGAAAAAAAAAAAAAGAAAAAAAGAAAGTAGTGTGTTAAATTATTAGCCCACCAAGGTTTTACTAATTGTGGTCATGACGTTTTGCCACCTTAGGCCAATTAAGTTTAAACAGGGCACCTCTGGTTCCCTTTCATGGCAGGATGAGAGGGCCTCTGTGGTCTATGACAGAATAAGGTACAGCATGGCCGATCCAACAGTTCATCAGTTGACCCATTGTATTAGGCCATTCCTGCATCATTATGAAGGAGTACCTGAGACTGGGTAACTTACAAGAAAAAAATGTAATTGGCTCATGATTCTGCAGGTTTCACAGGAAACATGGCATCAACATCTGCTTCTGGGGAGGCCTCAGGAAATTTTCACTCAGGGCAGAAGTTGAGGTGGGAGCAGACACTTCACATGGCAAAAGCAGGAGTGAGAGGGTGGAGGGAGGTGCCACACTCGACAACAGCCAGATCTTATGAGAACTCACTCACTCTCGTGAGGCCAGCACCAAGCCTTGAGGGATCATCCCCTAACACCCAAACACCTCCCACTGGGTGGCATCTCAAACACTGGGGATTGCATTTCAATGTAAGATTTGATGGGGACACAGATCCAACCCATATCACCCGTGGTGACCACAGCTTGGGAGGACCTAAAGAAGGCATTGTGCTTCCAGGCCTCTGCCGCCATGTCCTTGTGGAGAAAATAGAATGACAGGTTGGTGCCCCACCCCCACCCCTTCTGTAGTACGTCATGTTCCCTACCTATTGGAGAGGAGTTGGTCTCAGTTGGTGCAGCACCCAGTCCAGAGGCTACTATCTCTTTGGCAACCATTGTGTGAGGTTGGCCTGGGCAGAACATCTATGTTCTATATAAGTCAAGAGATGGCCATTCACTGGCTGGCCATCTGTAAATTACATCTGGGAAACCACAAGAGACCCCGTCTGCTTGTAGTTTTCCACAGCCATCTGTAAACCAAGAAATGCCAAGTGGCCTTGGCATTCAGCCTGCGACAGTCCACTATTAGTCTTCATGCCCTGAGGCCTTTTTGACCAGTCAAATTGGGCTGTTACACTGCAATAGAATGTTTTGTATCGAATCCAGAATTAACAAAGCAATGTGCAATTCTGCACTCACTATGCAGTACGGCTTTTGTTGAATAACCCACTGGGACTTGGGTAGCTTAGGTGACAGGCAGGAGTGGATATGTCCCATTGTTATGGCTTAAATTCTTGGCTGTGAGGGGCAGAGCCTCTCAGGCAGCAGTGATGTTCTGTACCAGAGCAGCCAACATGTCAATGCCTATAATGCACTCAGGGGTAGGAACTGTAGTCGTTGCCACACAAAATGGCACAAAAAGCCTCATCCAAAGCAGATAAGCACCTTCAGTCACTGTGTTCATCCTAAAACTCCCTCATGTCATCAGTTTAATTTTTTCTCTCTTTCCTCCTTTTATGCTTGACAGCAGTATAGGACCACTGGTGTCTGGTGGGTACCTGGAGACTTTAACATTACCCCTAATTGCACCATCCAGACAGACATTTGGGTCTGCATTATCCCTTTGTCAAACCACACTAACCATGCTGTGTGAGACTTCCCTGGACTTTCTTCGTATCTGCTTTTTGAAAAGAAAGTCTCCCTCTTGGTCAGGTCCCACATCTCGTGTGCGTTCTCACTCAGAGACCTCAGGGATTATTTGAGACTGTCTTTCCTGTTCCCTCTCAAGTGCCTCAGGCTGCTGCTGAGTTCCCACTCCTGGAAGTTGCTGGCCCCAGTAATGAGTGATTACATAAGTGCCCCCAAACCAGAGGATTATGAGCTGCAGTCATGTTTCCACATCCCTTTCTGCTGCCTGTGTTCATGCAGCCAGCTCGTTCACATCTTTGTGGGTGACTTTTTTTCTGCTTCTCACTGTTCCATCCTCAGAAAACTTCCAGATGCATGTTCAGACCCTGCAACCCGGATTGGCCTTTCCACCATGTGTTAGAAACTGTGGGGTATCACCCCTCCTGTTTCACTAATAAGCCATGCTTCTGTCAGACTGAACCATGCTTGCTGTGCCAACTTTGTTAAACAGGTTCACTGTGCACGGGTTAGTAACTTATCTGAGTCCAGTGATACAGAATCCAGCCTTCACCTCTAGCAAGTGACATGAAGTGGGTTTATTACTTACAGATAGGCAGCAAGGAGGCCTAGATTCACTGGGAGCTGATTCCCCATAGCTCAGGAAAGCTGCCCATTGTTGATGGAATCTCCATTTAGTGCGCCATACTTGCACAGCAGATGAGAGACCCCAGAAAGCAGCCCAGCCTGGGTTTTATACCTGAAGGCAACATGACATACTGGGTTAAAGACTGAAGGACATCCTGTTCTAGAGGTGGGGGCATGGGAACAGAGCCTGGGCTGTCCCAGCCAGCTACTCCCTGTCTCAAGATGTTGCATTCCCAGTATACTATGCTACAATTATTCTTTTTTTTTTTTTTTTTTTTTTGAGACGGAGTCTCGCTCTGCCGCCCAGGCTGGAGTGCAGTGGCGCGATCTCGGCTCACTGCAAGCTCCGCCTCCGGGGTTTACGCCATTCTCCTGCCTCAGCCTCCCGAGTAGCTGGGACTACAGGCGCCCGCCATCTCGCCCGGCTAGTTTTTGTATTTTTTAGTAGAGACGGGGTTTCACCGTGTAGCTCAGGATGGTCTCGATCTCCTGACCTCGTGATCCACCCGTCTCGGCCTCCCAAAGTGCTGGGATTACACGTTTGAGCCACCGCGCCCGGCCTCATGCTACAATTATTCTTGAGATCTACAGGAGAGACATGATAGGAGAACTGAATCAGCCCAAGGCCATCTAGAGAACTGTTCTGCAGTGTAGGGAAAGAGAAAAGGACTATGGATGGCCTACAGATGAGTTAAATGTATGCCCAGGAAGAGACGGTCTACATTGCATATGAACATTCTGAGAAAAAGTCCTCGGAGATCAAAACTTTGATGACAGGAAAAGGACATGAAAGCATTAGGGACCCTTGGTGACAGTCTCGAGAAGTCTTCATTTCTGAGGGAAGAGAGGGTGAAAGAAAAAAGGGGGCCATTCTTTGGATACTGGATGATGAAGAAAAAATATGCAATAGGAGGCAATGTGTGGTTCTGCAGAGGACAGACAAGTAGGAAGTTGGACACTGCAACCTCCTAACCCCTATCACCCCACAACAAAATCCATGCATTTAGGAGATCGCAACTCACCATACTCCACCCTACCATATAGAAGTCTTAAAATTGAGGGAAAAGCTTCAGCGAAAATCCCAAGTGAAAAATGGGCAAGGAGTCAGGCTCCTTGCCACCATGTCTCAGCTGGAGCAGTCACCAGAGCTTTGTGAGTCCCCGAGTCCACAGGAATGCCCACCTCTGCACCTGCTATGTCCCAGAGCCTGCTGGAGCCACTAGGGGCTCCTGGGGCCTCAGGCCTGGCTCAGTGCAGGCCTCCACCTTTCTTTGCCACCCTAGGCTGGAATGGGTGCCTTCCCTCCTCCAGAATGGTAGGCAAGGGTGACTGGTGGTCGCCTCATTCCTCTGAGGGGGATGGGGAGTCAGGAACGTGAGGGTCACAGGGAGCTTCCCGGGCTTGCTGCTAACTTCTCCATAAAAGTTGTTGGTGATGAGCAAGACAAAATAACTAAACACTGGTGGGTCTGCTGTATTCCATTCTCTTCTCTTCTGTTTTAGAGGTGTGTAAGGGTGGGAGAGGTGTGATCTTGCTGTGGTGTGACTCTGACAAGGAAGCAGCCTACCAGACTTTGTTTCAGAATCTTACTGGATTTTTGCTTCCTCAGGCTGGACACTGAACTCTGCTGTGCTTTACAATTGAGCTGAAGTAGGTGTTTGGATGGTCCAATCAAGTCTGCTTTCCACAGCTTCCAAGCTCACTGAGCACAGAGACCATCTGTTTTCTGGACACTCTGTTTATCTAACTGCAATTGTACTCTCCTTAGAGGATTCTCGACACTAGTGTTATTCAAATATCCCAATAGACTAACAAATGAGAAGAAACTTGAAAAAAATGGGCAAATTCTAAGAGCCTAAAATTTACACACACATATGTCTGTGTACACACATGCATCACATAAGTGACCCTTAAACACATGAAAAGATGCTTGCCTTTGCTCGCTTTCAGAAGAAGACAAGTTAAAACTACATTGTGATACTGTTTCTCATTAGATTGGCAAACATTACAAAGATTTAGTAACACTCTGTGGTGAGGCTGTGAGGATACAGGCTCTGTCAGCATTGCTGGTGGGGAAACAAAATGGTAGAACCTTATAGAGGAGAATTTGGCAATATTTAACAAAACTACACAACACATGCATTTATCTTTTGACCCAGGATTCTCACATCTAGGAATTTTCCTTGAAGATTATCTCCAACAAGATCCAAATACATCTCCTTATTGCAGCATTATTTACCATACATTGAAAAATATTAGGAACATCCTAAATGCCCATATGTAGGAGATCAGTTGAAGAAACCATGGCACAGTCATACAATGGAATACTATACAGCCATGTAAATGAATTAGAAAGCTTTCTATAGAGTGAAATGTTGTGGGTTCTAGGAGACGGAATATTCTTTGAAAGAATTTATAATACCTTTTGTGTATCTGCTTAGTTTTGCAAAAAGAAATAAGGAAGGATCAATTAGAAAAGAATGAGACTGGCTATCTCCAGGGGCTGGGTGGAAACAAGGGAGGGATTGGGGAGGAGGTGACTTTTCCTTTCTAAATACGTTTGACATCAGAATTATGCCATTATGTTACACAGTTTTAAACCTAAATTAAAGGATGGAGACTAAATGGAATCAACATGAAAATAAATTGGCTATATTTCAATAAATAAGATAACCATACTTAAAAAGAAGATAAGTAATATATATAGATTTTGAATCTATCTATCATCTCTCTCTCTCTCTCTCTATCTCCCCAGTCTAAAGACAAAAACAAGAACAAATAAATCTTGATGTCTAACGAGTGTTGTAGTGTTGTTTAAATCACGATGAAGTACAGATTACATAGAATTTACTACTTCAACCATTGAAAAGTGCACAATTCGGTGGCATTGCATAGAGTCTTATTGTTGTGCCACCACTATCTATCTTCAGAACTGTTTCATCATCCCAAACTGAAATGTCTTACCTGTTAAAGAATAACTCCCTTATTTCTTCCCTCTAGCCCCTGGTAGTCTGCATTCTACTTTCTGCCTCCATGAATTGACTATTCTCCATACCTCATTAAGTGGAAGTAGGTTTGATTTTACCAGTGGCATGAGTTAGAAAATTTGGCATTGTGTTCTGATTGTAGGATTGAGCAAATGTGTAAATATATTGAAGATGTCAGGAGTCAGGTTGCTCACTGTCAGAAAGAAGACCCAATATAGAAAGGAAGAAAACTGGCAGGAACCCTGTGGTATTGAACTGAAATAATGGAACTTGAGTTATTAGTATGAACTCATGGTTTTTAATAAATATGTATAAATAGATGTAAATATATTTGTGTATCTATACACTTCAGGGCCTAGACCTTTTCTGGCTAAAAAGTAAGAACGTGCTTAAAAACAGAAGGAGGATGTAAACAAACCTAACAAAAAAACACACAGGCCCATTTTGTGAGGCTACAACAACTCAAACCTGGGACAATTTTAGCATTAAAATAAATATGATAGTTCTTGCAGTGCTGGCTTAGTAGTGGCGAATTCTCTCAGCATGTATTTGTCTAAAAAAGACTTTATCTTTTCTTCATTTATTAAGTGTAGTTTCTCTGGATACAGAATTCTTGGTTGAAAATTGTTTTGTTTCAGGAGGCTAAAGATAGGACCCCAATTCCTTCAATTAGCTTGCAGGGTTTCTGCTGAGAAATCTGCTATTAATCTAACAGGCTTTCCTTTATAGGTTACCTGATGCTTTATCTTCACAGCTCTTAAGATTCTTTCCATCATTTTGACTTTAGATAACATGATGACTATGTGCCCAGGTGATGATCTTTTTGTGGTATATTTCCCAGATGTTTTTTAAGCTTCTGGTGTTTGGATGTCTAGATCTCTGGCAAGGCTGGGGATGTTTTCCTCAATTATTCCCTCAAATATATTTTTCAAACCTTTAGATTTCTCTTCTTCCTGGGGAACAGCAATTATTCTTAGGTTCAGTCATTTAACATAATCCAAAACTTCTTGTAGGCTTTGTTCATGTTTTTAGGTTCTTTTTCTTTCATCTTTGTTGAATTGGGTTAATTTGAAAGTCTTGTCTTCGAGGTCTGAAGTTCTTTCTTCTACTTGTTTGATTCTATTGCTGAGACTTTCCAGTGCATTTTGCAATTATCTGTGCCCTTCATTTCCAGAAGTTGTGATTGCTTTTATTTATGCTCTCTATTTCACTGGAGAGTTTTCCATGCATATCCTGAATCATTTTTTGATTGCTTTGAGTTCAGTTTCACTTTTCCCCAGTGTCTCCTTGATTGGCTTAATAGACAGCCTTCTGAGTTCTTTTTCTGGTAATTCAGAGATTTCATCTTGGTTTGGATACATTGCCCGTGAGCTAGTGTGATCTTTTGAGGGTGTAAAAGAACCTTGTTTTGTCATAATACCAGAATTCTTTTTCTGATTCTTTCTCATTTGGGTAAACTATGTCAGAGGGAAGATCTAGGACTCAAGGGCTGCTGTTCAGGTTCTTTTGTCCCAGAGGGTGCTCCCTTGATATGGTACTCTCCCTTTTCCCCTAGGGATGGGGCTTCCTGAGAGCCAAACTGCAGTGATTGTTATCTCTCTTCTGGATCTAGCCACTGAAGAAAGCTACCAGCCTCCAGACTGGTACTGGGGAGTGTCTTCAGAGTCTTGTAATGTGATCTGTCTTCAGGTGTCTCAGTCGTGGATACCAGCACCTGCTCCAGTGAAAACAGCAGGGTAGTGAAGTGGACTCTGTGAGGGTCCTTGGTTGTATTTTTGTTAAATGCACTGGTTTTGTGTTGGTTTCCCTCCAATCAGGAGGTGGCACTTTCAAGAGAATATCAGCTGTGGTAAAATAGGAGGAATCTGGTGGTGGGCAGGGCCATAGAAGTCTCAAGAGATTATGTCCCTTGTATTCTAAAAGAAGCTCTAAATATTGAAACAAATCTTTGAAATATACCAAAATAGAATCTTCTTAAACAACACAATGAAAAAAAGCTAAGGCATACAGGCAACAAATAATGTGATGAATAGAATAGTATCTCACATCTCAATACTAATGTTGAATGCAAGTGGCCTAAATGCTTCACTCAAAAGACACAGAATGGCAGAATGGATAAGAATTCACCAACCAAATATCTGCTGGATTCAAGAAACTCACCTGACACATAAGGATTCACAGAAACTTAAGGCAAAGGAGTAGAAAAAGATATTCTATGCAAATGGACACCAAAAGTGAGCAGGAGTAGCTATAGTTATATAAGACAAAACAGACTTTAAAACAACAGCAGTTAAAAAAAAGACAAATAGGCACATTACATAATCATAAAAGGACTAGTCCAATAGGAAAATATCACAATCCTAAATATATATGCACCTAACACTGGCGCTCCCAAATTTATAAAACAATTACTATTAGATCTAAGAAATAAGATATATGGCAACACAATAATAGTGGAGGACTTCAATACTCCACTGAATCAGCATTAGACAGGTCATCGAGACAGAAAGTCAACAAAGAAACAATGGACTTAAAGTATACCCTAGAACAAATAAACCTGATGGATATTTACAGAATGTTTTACTCAACAACTGCAGAATATACATTCTGTTCATCAGCACATGGAATATTCTCCAAGACAGACCATTTGATAGGCCATAAAACAAGTCTCAACACATTCTAAAAAACTGAAATTACAGCATGTACTCTCTCCCACAGTGAAGAAAACTGGAAGTCCACTCCAAAAGGAACCCTCAAAACCATGGAAAAACATAGAAATTAAATAACCTGCTTCTGAGTGATCATTGGGTCAACAATGAAATCAAGATGTAAGTTAAAATATTATTTGAACTGAATGATAATGTGACACAACCTATCAAAATCTCTGGGATACAGCAAAGGCAGTGCTAAGAGGAAAGTTCATAGCATTAAATGCCTACCTCAAAAAGTCTGAAAGAACACAAATAGATAACCTAAGGTCACACCTCATGGAGCTAGAGAAACAAAAACAAACCAAACCCAAACCCAGCAGAAGAAAAATAACAAGATCAGAGCAGAACTAAATGAAATTGAAACAAAAAAAAATACAAAAGATAAAGCAAAAAGCTGGTTCTTTGAAAAGATAAATACAATTGATAGACCATTAGCAAGATTAACCAAGAAAAGATGAGCGAAGAACCAAATAAGCTCAATTAGAAACAAAACTATTGGGAAAAAGCTGAGTGTTGGAAAGAAAACTGAGGCAGGGCATGCATGTCTGACATAATGTCCTCTGGAATGTGTCTAGACTTGCTGGCTCCTTGCTTCTAGCCCTCCTAGGCTCCTAGATCGATTGTATTCACATTATCTCAAGTAGCAGAACATGTTCCTTATAAATGCTAAACCGTCACAGCTGTAGCTCAGGCTACTGCCCTTTTGGCCCGCACATTCTCACCACCTGTTTCTTTGTTGAATTACCAATAAATAGCGCGGGCTCCCAGAGCTCAGGGCCTTCTCAGCCTCCATGATTGTGATGGCCCACTAGTGCCCACATTTCTGTCTCAAACTGTCTTTTCTCAATCCTTTGACTCCGCCGGACTTTGTCACCCCCAGGACCTTGTGTTGGATCTGATCACCCAAACACTAAACAGCAGATATTACAATAGATACCACAGAAATACAAAAGATCATTCAAGGCTACTATGAACAGCTTTACACACATAAAGTACAAAACCTAGAGGAGGTGGGTAAGTTCCTAAAAATATACAACCCTCCTAGACTGAACCAGAAAAATATAGCAATTCTGAACATACCAGTAACACTCAGTAAAACTGAAATGGTGATTAAGAAATTACAAAAAAAAAAAAAAAAAAAAAAAAAGCCAGGACCAGACAAATTCACAGCTGAATTTTATCAGACATTTGAGGGATTGGTACCAATCTTATAGACACTATTTCAAAAGATAGAGAAAGAGGGAATCCTTCCTAAATCATTCTGTGAAGCTGGTATTACCCTAATACCAAAGGACAGAACATAGCAAAGAAAAGAAAACTACATATCAGTATCTCTGATGAACATAGAGATGCAAAAATCCTCAACAAAACACTAGCTAACTGAATACAACAGCACATCAAAAAGATAATCCACCATCATCAAGATTCATACCAGGGATGCAGGGATGGTTTAACATCTGCAAGTCAATAAATGTGATACATTACATAAACAGAGCAAAAATCACATGATCATCTCAGTAGATGCAGAAAAAGCATTTGACAAAATCCAGCCTTCTTTATGATTAAACCCTCAGCAAAATCAGTGTAGAAGGGACATACTTTAAGGTGATAAAAACCATCTATGACAAACCCACATTCAACATTATAATAAACAGGGAAAAATTGAAAGCATTCCCCCTGAGTACTAAACTAAGACAAGGATGTCCACTTTCACCACTTCTATGCAACATATTACTGGAAGTCCTAGCCAGAGCAATGAGACAAGAGAAAGAAATAAAGGGCATCCAAATCAGTAAAAAGGAAGTCAAATTGTCTCTATTTACTGATGACATAATTGTATATCTAGAAAACCCTAAAGACTCATCCAAAAAGCTCCTAGAACTGGTAAATGAATTCAGCAAAGTTTCGGGATACAAAATTCAAGTACACAAATCAATAGCAAACAAGCTGAGAATAAAATCAATAACTCAATCCATTTTATAACAGTTGCAAAAAAAAAAAAAAGTACTTAGGAATATATTCAACCAAGCAGGTGAAAGTCCTCTACAGGGAAAACCAGGCAACACTGCTGAAAGAAATCATAGATGACACAAAAAAATGGAAACACATTTCATGCTCATGGATGAATAGAATCATTGTGAAAATGACCGTTCTGCCAAAAACAATCTGCAAATTCAATGCAATTTCCATCAAAATACCACCAGCATTTTTCATAAACTAGAAAAAAAATTCTAAAATGTATATGGAATCATAAAAGAACCCACATAGCCAAAGCAGGACTAAGCAAAAAGAAGAAATCTGGAGACATTAAATTACCTGACTTTAAACTATACTATAGGGCCATAGTCCCCAAAACAACATGACACTGGTGTAAAAATACCAGTGTCATATAGACCAATGGAACACAATAGAGAACTCAGAAATGAATCCAAATACTTACAGTCAACTGGTAGTCAACAAAACAATCAAAAACAAAATGTGGGCAAAGGATGCCCTATTCAACAACTGGTGCTGGCATAATTGGCAAGCCACAGGAAGAAGAATGAAACTGGATCCTTATCTCTTACCTTATACAAAAATCAACTCAAGATGGATCAAGAACTTAAATCAAGACATGAAACCATAAAAATTCTAGAAGATAATGTTGGAAAAACCCTTCTGGACATTGGCTTAGGCGAAGACTTCATGACCAAGAACCCAAAAGCAGATGCAACAAAAGCAAAGATTAATAGATGGGACCTAATTAAACAAAAAACCTTTTGCACAGCAAAAGCAACAATCAGCAGATTAAACAGACAACCCACAGAGTGGGAGAAAATCTTTGCAATCTATACATCTGACAAAGGGCTAATATCCAGAATCTACAAGGAACTCAAATGAATTAACAAGAAAAAAAACCAAACAATACCATCGAAGTGGCTAAGGACACAAATAGAAAATTCTCAAAAGAAGAAATACAAATGGCCAACAAACATGGAAAAATGCTCAATATCATTAATGATCAGGGAAATGTAAATCAAAACCATAGTGTGATACCACCTCACTTCTGCAAGAATAGCCATTATCCAAAAAAAAAAAAAAAAAAAATAGGCCAGGCGTGGTGGCTCACTCCTGTAACCCCAGCACTTTGGAGGCCAAGGCAGGCAGATTGCCTGAGGTCAGGAGTTTGAGACCAGCCTGGCCAACATTGCAAAACCCTGTTTCTACTAAAAATACAAAAATTAGCTGGGCATGGTAGTATATGCCAGCTCCTTTGGAGGCTGAGGCAGGAGACTCGCTTGAACCTGGGAGGCAGAGGTTGCAGTGAGCTGAGATTGCACCACTGCACTCCAGCCTGGGAGACAGAGCAAGACACCTTCTCAAAGTAAGTAAGTGAATAAATAGATAAATGAATGAATGAATAAATAAATAAATAAATAAATAAATAAATAAATAAAAGATGTTGGCATGAATGTGATAGATGTGGTGAAAGGGAACACTTCTTTTTTTTTTTTTTCTTTTTCTTTTTTGAGATGGAGTCTCACTCTGTCACCAGGTTGGAGTGCAGTGGCGTGATCTTGGCTCACTGCCACCTCCACCTCCTGGGTTCAAGCGATTCTCCTGTCTCAGCCTCGTGAGTAGCTGGGACCACAGGCACATGCTCAGCTAATTTTTGTATTTGTAGTAGAGACGGGGTTTCACCATGTTGTCCAGGATGGTCTCAATCTCCTGACCTCATGATCTGCCCTCCTCAGCCTCCCAAAGTGCTGGGATTACAGGTGTGAGCCACCACACCCAGTCAAAAAGGGAACACTTTTACACTGTTGGTGGGAATATAAACTAGTACAACCACCATGGAAAACAGTGTGGAGATTCCTTCAAGAACTAAAAGTAGATCTAACACTTGATACAGCAATCAATCCCTCTCCTGGGTATGTACCCCAAGGAAAAAGTCATTATACAAAAAAGATACTTGCACATACATGTTTACAGCAGCACAATTCACAATTGCAAAAATATAGAACCAGCCCAAATGTCCATCAATTGACAAGTGTATAAAGAAAATGTGATATATATATATACACACCACAGAATACTACTCAGCCATAACAAGGAACAAAATAATGGCATTTGCAGCAATCTGGATGGAATTGGAGACCATTATTCAAAGTGAAGTAACTCAAGAATGGAAAACCAAATATTGTACGTTCTCACTCATAAGTGGGAACTCAGCTATAAGGACACAAAGGCATAAGAATGATACAATGAAATTTGGGGACTCAGGGGAAAGGTTGGGAAGGGTGTGAGGAATAAAAGCTCACACATTGGGTACAGTGTACATCGCTTGGGTGATGGGTGCACCAAAATCTCAGAAATCACCACTAGAGAATCTATTGATGTAACCAAACAACACCTGTTCCCCCATAAACCTATTGAAAGAAAAATAAATGATAGTAATATGTTACACCTCATTCAGTGAATTTAATATCCATGATTTGCTACTGATATGAAATAGATAGGTAAATAGATGAATTGACAGACAGATAGATAAGGGATAAGGGAAAGTTCTTCCTTACAGTTGAATGCTAATCTAATAAATACTGAAGGAATAATGGGTTTAGAAAAATCACCATTTTGCAACCATCATCCTAACAGCTAACTTTGCAAGAATTATTCATGGATGCTAACAGTAGTGGATACAAATTTGATGATATTTCATAATTTCAAAATATCGCTTCACTCAGTCATTATAAGAGGAAAAATAATAACTACCAATAAATGGACTTAATGAATGTAACCAGTTCAACAGTATCACCAGCCTCAGAACAGACAGACATCACGTGACTGGGCTGTTGAGTGAGGTCTCTTCACTGTGGCTCATTGGAACTTCCCTGTTTTTAGCACTGAGGTTCATAGAATTTCAAATCTTCCAGGGCAGTTATTGTAGAAATATTCATACACACAGGTTTCAGATTATTTGCTATAGAGTTTATAGATATAGACAGATATCTCTATTTTATAGATATAGACAGATATCTATATCTGTCTCTTACTGGATAGCGATATTGTTCACTATGACAGGGAAAGTGAATGAAATTGTGACTCTTTTCCCACAATCTGAAAACTTCAATTAGCAACACATGTACAGACTCGTATGTCTCCTATGTTTCATAACTGTCAAAAATTAACAACTATAGAATATTTTAACTATGCTTATAATTTGTTTTTGATAAAAATCCCACCCTGCACTTTTGCAATCCATGATTTGGTTTAAACTTTAAGGAGACCTGCATACATGTTTATGCATGCATGGCAGTTTTCTCACTGGTATTCTGCCCAGCAGTCCCGGACTTTGATATCTGATTTCCCAGTTCTGCAAGTTCACTGTACCCTGCCTGGGTTCCTCCTCTCTGCACATCAGTTCAAAAAGAACCTCCGCGGAGAAAATAAGAGCCATTGGGAGGCTATCCTCAAGTATTTCCCTCCTTTCAGGCATCACAGTTCTGCACCACTTGCTGTCTGACATTTGAAAACAATTGTCTCCTAGGTACCTGACTGGTTTTGTAGGCAGCGATGATAGGAAGGACAATCTGGTTATAATAAGTACTCTGTTGTGAATGAAAGGAGGAATCTACTTGTTTGAGTTTTAACTAAAACTTTTAATACTTTCTTAAGGTTCTAAGTGAGGCTTCATGGGTAAAACAAAAGAAGACTGTACTAGTTTTCTCCTTCTGTGTGATAAATTATCACTAACTTAGGAACCAAAAGCAATGCAAATTTATTATCTCATGTTTATAAACTCAGATTTCAGTTTGCGTGGGTCTAGAGTCTGGAAATGGTTCAGTTAGGTCATCTGTTCAGGGTCTCACCAGGTGAAATCAAGATTTTGGTATTTTGGTTAGCTGTATCCTTATTTAAAGGTTTAATTAGGGAAATGTTCAGTTCCAAGCTCCCTTAGATTGTTGGCAGAACTTAGTTATTTGCTGTTGTAGGACCGAGGCCTTCAGCTCTCTAGAGGATGATAGCTGTTTCCGTCCACATAGTCCACTCTACAACATGGTAGGGTGCTGCCTCAAAGCCAGCAGGAGAGTGTCTGCTGCTGCTTTCAATCTATACTAAGGACTCACCTGATTAGTTCAGGCATACCCAAGATAATCTCCCTTGTTATTAACTTAAACTCAACTGATTAATGACCTTAATTTCATATGAAAAATTCTTTTGACATATAAAGTGACATAATAACAGGAGTAATGTCCCATTATATTCACAGATTCTACTTACATTTAGGTGAAGGCTGTATAAGCCCACTCCTACATTACTACACAGAAGTACTTGAGACTAAATAATTTATAAAGAAAAGAGGTTCAATTGATACTGGTTCACAGTTCTTCAGGACATATGGGAACCAAGATTCTGGCATCCGCGTAAATTATGGGGAAGTCTGAGGAAACTTACAATAATGGCGGAAGCCAAGAGGGAAGCAAGGCATCTTCATGTAGTGGAAGCAGGAGCAGGAGAGAGACTGGGGAAGTGTTACACACTTTTAAACAACCAGATCTCATGAGAACTCACTGTCACCATGATAGCACCAAGAGAGATGGGGTTAAACCATGACAAACCACCCCCATGATAAAATAATCTTCCACTAGGCCTCCAACATTAGAAAATACAATTCAATATGAGATTTAGGAGAGATCACAGATCCAAACCATATCATTCCATCCCTGGTGCCTTCAAATATCATGTCCTTCTCACATTGCAAAATACAATCCTGACTTCCTCATGGTCCCGCAAAGTCTTAACTCATTCTAGCATTAACTGAAGTCCAAAGTCTCATCTGAGACAAGGCTAGTCCCTTCTGCCTATGACCCTGCAAAATAAAAAACCTTAGTTACTTTCAAGATACAATGGGGTTATAGGTATTAGGTAAATACTCCTATCCCCCATGGAAGAAATCTGCCAAAAAAAAAAAAAGGGGGCTACAGGCCCCATGAAAATCTGAAACCCAGCAGGGCAGTTATTACATCTTAATGTTCCAAAATAATATCCTTTAATCCCACATCATGCATCCAGGGGATCCCAAAGCCTTGGGCAACTCCAGGGATGTGACTTTGCAGCATTCAGCCCACAAGACTACTCTCACAGGCTGGTGTTAAGGGCCTGTGGCATTTCCAAGTACAGGGTGCTAGATGCTGGTGGATCTACCATTCTGGGGCCTGGAGGACAGTGGTCCTCTTCTCACAGCTCCACAATGCAGTGCCCCATTGGGGACTCTGTGTGGGGAATACAATCCCACATTTATCCTCTGCTTTACCCTAGTAGTGGTTTACACTACTCCCTCCCATGAGAGCTTCACCCTTTCAGCAGGCTTCTGCCTGGACATCTGGGCTTTTCCATACATTCTCTGAAATTTACACAGAAGCTCCTAAGTATCACCTGTTGCACTCTGTACACCTGCAAGCTTAACACCACATAGAAGCTGCCAAAGATTATGCTTGCATGCTCTGAAGCAGTGGCTTGAGCTGTACCTGGGCCTGTTTTAGCCATAGCTGGAGCTGGAGCAGCTGGGATGCAGGTACCAGCATCCCAATCGTCCCAAGGCTTCACAGGGCAGTGGGGCCCTGGGCCTGGCCCACAAAATCATTTAGTCCTCTTAGGAGTCTGGGTCTGTGATATGAGGGGCTGCTGCAAATGTCTCTGAAATGCCATAGAGGCCTTTCCTCATTGTCTTGGCTATGAGCACTTGCCTTCATTTTAGTTATGTAAACTTGTGTAGTCTGCTCGAATTTCTCCCCAGAAAATGGGCTTTTCTTCTTTCCCACATGGCCAGGCTGCAAATTTTTCAAACTTTTATACTCTGCTTCCCTTTTAAATACAAGTTCCAGTTTTAGGTAATTTATTTGCTCATGCATATGAACATAGGTTGCTAGAAGCAGCCAGGTCACATCTTGAGTTCTTTGTTCCTTAGAAATTTCTTCTGCCAGTAACCCTAAATCATCACTCTCAAGTTCAAAGTTCCACAGATCCCTAAAACAGGGGCACAATGTAGCCAGGCTCTTTGCTAAAGTATAGTAAAAGTAAACTTTACTCCATTTTTCAGTAAGTTCCTCATTTTGATCTGAGAGCTCCTCAGCCTGGACTTCATTGTTCATATCACTACCTGAATTTTGGTCACAATAATTTAACAAGTCTCTAGGAAGTCCTGTATCAGTCCATTTCTCACTGCTGTAAAGAAATACCTGGGCTGGGCATGGTGGCTCATGCCTGTAATTCCAGCACTTTGGGAGGCCAAGGTGGTTGGATAACCTGAGGTTAGGAGTTCAAGGCCAGCTTGGCCAAAATGGTGAAACCCTATCTCTACTAAAAAAAAATAAAAAATTAACTGTGAATGGTGGTGGATGCCTGTAATCCCAGCTACTTGAGAGGCTGAGGCAAGGGAATCACTTGAACTGGGGAGTGGAGGTTGCAGTGATCCGACATCACACCACTACACTCCAGCCTGGGTGACAGAGGGAGACTCTGTCTCAAAAAAAAAAAAAAAAAGAAAAGAAAAGAAAAGAAAAGAAAGAAAGAAAGAAATACCTGAGACTGGCTAGTTTATAAAGGAAAGAGATATAATCAACTCACAGTTCTACATGGCTGGGTAGGCCTCAGGAAACTTACAATGATGGTGGAAGGTTAACAAGAAGCAAGGACTTTCTTCACTTGATGGCAGAAGAGAGCAATGCAAGCAGGGGAAATACTGGATGCTTATAAAACCATCAGATCTCATGAGAACTCATTCACTATCATGAGAACAGGATGGGGGAACTGCCCCCATGATCCAATTACCTCCCTCCCTTGACACATGGGGATTACAAGTTCCTCCTTGACACATGGGGATTACAATTTGAGATGAGATTTGATTGGGGCCAAAGAGCAAAACCATATTATTTTGTCCTGGCCTCTCCCAAATCTCACGTTCTTTATACATTTCAAAACCAAGCCTGTCTTCCCAACAGTTCCCCAAAGTCTTAACTCATTCCAGCATTAACTCAGAAGTCAAACTCCAAAGTCTCATCTGAGACAAGGCAAGTTCCTTCCACCTATGAACCTGTAAAATCAAAAGCAAGTTAGTTACTTCCAAGATACAATGGGAGTATAGGCATTGGATAAATACTTTTATACCAAATGGGAGAAATTGGCCACAACACAGGAGCTACAGGCCCCATATAAGTTCAAAACCCAGAAAGGCAATCATTAAATGTCAAAACTTCTAAATAATCTTTGACTCCCTGTCTCACATCCTGGTCATGCCGACAAAAGAGGAGGACTCTCACAGTCCTGGGCAGCTGTGCCCCTGTGACTTTGCAGGGTAAAGCCTCTCTCCTGGCTGCTTTCATGGGCTGGTGATGAGTGTCTAGAGTTTTTCCACATGCACAGTGCAAGATGTTGGTGGATCTATAGTACTGAGATCTGGAGGATGCTGGCCCTTTTCTTACAGCTCCACAAGGCAGTGCCCCTGTGGGGCTGCTGTTTGAGGGCTCCAGCCCACATTTCCCTTCTGCACTGCCCTAGCAGAGGTTGTCCATGAGGGAACCACCCCTGTAGCAGGCTTCTACCTGGACATTCAGGAGTTTTCATACATCCTCTGAAATCTAGGTGTAGGTTCCCTAACCTTAATTTTTGTCTTCTGTGCACCTGCAGGTCCAACATCATGTGGATGCCTCCCTCCCTTGACATGTGGGGATTACAGGTCCCTCTCTTGAAATGTGGGGATTAGAAATCAAAATGAGATTTAAGTGGGGACACAGAGACAAACTATATCAAGTCCCAAATGTTCCCTCATCTTCCTATCTATTTCTGAGCCCTCCACACTTTTTCAACCTCTGACTGTTACCCAGGCTCAAAGTTACTTCTACATTTCAGTTGTAATGCCCTACTCCTTGGGACCAATTTTCTGTATTAGTCTGTTTTCGCATTGCTATAAAGAAATTCCTGAGACTGGGTAATTTATAAAGAAAAGAGGTTTAATTTGCTCATGGTTCTGCAGACTATACAGAAAGCATGATTCTGTCATCTTCTTAGCTTCTGGGGATGCCTCAGGAAACTTACAATCACTTTGTACGAGGCAAAGGGGAGCAAGGCATTTCACATGGTGAGATCAGGAGCAAGAGAGAGTGGGGAGGAGCTACACACTTTTCAATAACCAGATCTCATGAGAACTCACTATCACTGTACAGCACCAAGGAGGAATGTGGTAAATCACAAGAAACTGGCTCCATGACCCAGTCACCTCCCACCAGGCCCCACCTCCAACATTGGGAATTACCATTTGAGTGAGATTTGTGCAGGGATGCAGATTCAAACCATAGCAGAGGGTGTAATACAGGATGTGGGCACCAGGGAGTGGTAATCTCCAGAGCCATTTTTATACTTCTTCCTACTAGAAATATGAAAAAAAAATCACAACTATAAAAACTGCTATCGTAAAAACACACACACAAGTTTCAGATTATTTGCTATAGAATTCTGTACATCATTAGATACCTATATCTGCCTATCACTTATTTTGTTCTCATTCTGCTATGAAGAAATACCTGAGAATAGGTAATTTATAAATGAAAGAGTTTTAATTTATTTCCGGGGAGGCTGGGGGGCCCTCAGGAAACTTACAATCATGGCAGATGCCAGAAGCCAGCTCCTCACAGAGCATCAGTGAGAGAATGAGTGCCAATAGGGAAAATGCCAGATGCTTATAAAACCATCAGATATCATGAGAACTCACTCACTGTCAGGAGAACAGCATGGGAGAAATTGCCCACATGATTTAATTACCTCCCACCAGGTGTGGATTATGGGGATTACAATTGAAGATGAGATTTAGGTGCAGACACAGCCAAACCTTATAATACATTATTCACTCCTATGGCAGGGAACATGAATGAAACAGTGACTCCTTTTCCACAATTAAAAAAATTCAATCAACCATGTATGTAGTCTCATGTCGCCTATTCTTCACGTCTATCAAAAATTTACAAATTTAGAATATACTGCTTATGCTGATAATTTGTTTTTTATCAAATGTATAATGGAATATTAAACTTGTGGAAAACGACTCCATTAACAGATCCAAAGATGTACTGGAAATGTGAAAACTAAGAAATTACAAAAATTATGAAAATTGGTTATTTAAGAAAGGAATTGACTAAATATCTTTTTTCCTCACAATAACCTTATTCAATATTTTTGAAGGTTTAAAACTGTAAGTAAAATTTTATCATGTTCAAATGCAAATACAGTAATGAAACTATATATTCTATATACTTCAATGGCAATTATAGAGAATTATTATCTAATACAACTAATTTGGTTTGGATCTGTGTCCCTGCCCGTATCTCATGTCAAATTGTAATTTCCCATGTTGGAGGTGGGACCTAGTGGGAGAAGATTGGATCATGGGGACAGATTTTCCCTTGGATAGATACTGTTTCACAAGAGTGAGTGAGTTCTCATGAGATCTGGTTGTTTAAAAGTGTGTGGTACATTCCTCACCCTTTCTCCTACTCTGACCATGTAAGACTTACCTATTTCCCCTTCAAATTCCACCATAATTGTTAACTTTCCTGTGGCCTCTCCAGAAGCAGAAGTCACTATGCATCCTGTACAACCTGCAGAAACATGACTCAATTGAATATCTTTTTTCTTTTCTTTATAAATTATCCAGCCTCAGGTATTTCTTTTTGTTTCTTTTTTTTTTTTTTTTTTTTTTTTTTT
>NW_012115489.1:1445373-1469403 GCF_000951035.1 Colobus angolensis palliatus | reverse complement strand
TTTTTTAGACGGAGTCTCTCTCTGTCACCCAGGCTGCCAGGCTGCAGTGCAGTGGTGTGATCTCAGCTTACTGCAATCTCTGCCTCCTGGATTCAAGCAATTCTCCTGCGTCAGCCTCCCCAGTAGCTAGGATTACAGGCATGCACCATCACGCCTGGGTAATTTTTGTATTTTTAGTAGAGACAGGGTTTCACCATGTTGCCCAGGCTGGTTACAAACTCCTGACCTCAAGTGATCCACCTGCCTTGGCCTCTCGAAGTGCTGGGATTACAGAAGTTAGCCAGCACTCCTGGCCTCAGGTATTTCTTTATAGCCCTGCAAGAATGAACTTATATAGAAAATTGGTACTGAGAAGTATGGCATTGCTATAAAAGTACCTGAAAACGTAAAGATGACTTTGGAACTGGGTAATGGGCAGTGATTGAAAGAGTGTGGAAGACTCAGAAAAAGAAAGAAAAATGAGGGAATGCTTGGAAATTCCTAGAGACTTGTTAAATGGTTGTGACCAAAATGTTAATAGTGATAGGGAAAGTGAAGGACTGCCTGAGGAGGTCTCAGATAGAAATGAGTAACTTACTGGGAACTGGACCAAAGACAACTTTTGTTATGCATTAGCAAATAACTTGGAGGTGTTGAGCCCTTTGTCTAGGAAACTGTGAAACTTTGAGGTTGAGAGTGATGACTTCAGGTATGTGGTGGAAGAAATCTAAGCAGCAAAGTGTTCCAGAGATAGCTGGGCTGCTTATAACAACCTATGTTCATGTGTGAGCAAAGAAGTTACCTTATAAGGTAATTTAATGTATAAACCTTATATTATAAGGTAATTATAAAGAACTTATATTTAGAAGGGAAGCTGTGTGAAAATTTGGAAAATATGCAGCTTAGCTATGTCGCAGAGAAGAAAAGATTTTCAGGGAAGGAATTCAAGGAGGCTGCTGAAATATGTGTAATTAAAAGGAAGGAAAATGCTGGTAGTCAAAACAGTGGGGAAAAGGACTTGAAGACATTTCTCAGACCTTCATGGAAGCCCTTACCATCACAGGCAAGGAGGCCTAGAAGGGAAGAATGGTTTCATGGGTGAGGTCCAGGGCCTCACCACCCTGTACAGCATCAAACACTGCCTCCTCTGTCCCGGGCTGCTCCAGCTTCAGCCATGACTAAAAGGTGTCCAGGTACAGCTCAAACCACTGCTTCTGAGAGTGCAAGTAATAAGCTTTGGCACCTTCCACAAAATGTTAAGACTGGGTGCACAGAGTGCAAGAGTTGAGGTTTGGGAGCCTCTGCTTAAATTTCAGAGGACGTATGGAAAAGTCTGGATATCCAGGCAGAAGCTTGTTGTTAAGATGAAGCCCTCTCAAGGAACCTCTACTAAGGCAGTGCTAAGGGGAATTGTAAAATGGAAGCACTGCCTAGTGGAGCTGTGGGAGGAAGGCCACCATCCTCCAGATCCTAGAATGATAGGTCCACTGGCATCTTGCACTCTGCCCCTGTAAAAGCTGTAGGGACTCAATGACAGCCCAGGAGAGCAGTCTTGGGGGATGAACCCCACAAAACCACAGCGTTGGAGCTGTTGAAAGCATTGGGAGCCCCCCACCCCTTGTACAAGTATGCCATGGACATGTGATATAAAGTGAAGGGAGATTATTTTGGAGCTTTAAGATTTAACTACTGCAGTGTTGGGTTTCAGACTTTCTTGGCACAATTAATGCTTTTGGTTTGGCTGATTTCTCCATTTTGGAAGACGAGTATTTACCCAATCCTTGTAATCCCATTGTCTTGAGAGTAACAAACTTGATTTTGATTTTACCGGCTTATAGGTGAAAGAGATTGTCTTGTTTCAAATGAGACTTTGGACATTGAAATTTGGTGTTAATGCTGAAATGAGTTATGACTTTGGAGGACTGTTGGGAAGACACAATTGTATTTTGCCATGTGAGAAGGACATGAGATTTAGAGCAGTCAAAGGGTGGAATGATATAATTTGGACCTTGTCCCCATGCATATCTCATGTCAAATTGTAAATCCAATGTTGGAGATGGGGTCTGGTGTGAGGTGACTGAATCATGACAGGAGATTTTCACCTGAGTACTGTGTTGCAATAGTCAGTGACTTCTCAATAAATCTGGTAGTTTAAAAGTGTGTGGCACCTCCCCCTGCCTTCCTTTTTTCTGCCCATGTAATTATTGGCTGATTCCCTTTCACCTTCCATAGTGATTATAAGTTTCCTAAAGCTTCCTCAGAAGCAGAAACAACTATGCTTCCTGTACAGCCTGCAGAACTGTGAGTCAATTAAACCTCTTTTAAAAATTACCCAGTCTCAGATATTTCTTTATAGCAGTATGAAAATTTTCTAATATAAAAAATTTTTGATGGGGCCTGGTGGCCCATGCCTGTAATCCTAACACTTTAGGAGGCCTAGGTAGGTGTATCACTTGAGGTTGAACGTTCAAGACCAGCCTGGCCAACATAGTGAAACCTTGTCTCTACTAAAAATATAAAAATTAGCTGTACATAGTAGTGCACACCTGCAATCCCAGATACTTAGATGGCTGAGGCATGAGAATCACTTGAGCCTGGGAGGCGGAGGTTGCAGTGAGTCAAGATATGCTACTGCACTCCAGCCTGGATGACAGAGCGTGACTCTGTGTTAAAAAAAATTGGTACTGAGGAGTGGGGCATTGCTCTAAAGATATCTAAAAATGTGGAAGCTATTTTGGATCTGGGTAATAAGCAGAGGTTGGGAAGATTGTGGAGGACTCAGTAGAATATAGGAAGACAAGGGAAAGTTTGGAACTTCCTAGAGACTTGTTGAATGGTTGTGACCAAATGCTAATTGTGATATAAACAGTGAAGGCCAGGCTGAGGAGGTCTTGATAGAAATGAGAAACTTATTGGGAGCTGGACAAAGGTAGCTTTTATTATGCATTAGCAAAGGACTTGGAGGCATTGAGTTCCTTTCCAAGAAAACTGGAACTTTGAACTTGACAGTGATGATTTAAGGTATCTGATGAAAAAAGTTTCTAATAGTAAAGTATTCCAGAGGTAGCCTGGTGGCTTGTAACATTCTATGCTTATGTATGTGAGCAAATATATTACCTGAAATTGGAACTTATATTTAAAAGGGAAGCAGAGCCTAAACGTATGGAAAATTCTCAGACTGGTCATGTTGTAGAGATGAAAAGCCCATTTTCAGGGAAGAAATTCAAGCAGGCTGCACAAATTTGCAAAATTAAAAAAGTAAATACTCATAACCAAAACAATGAGAAAAAGGCTTTAAAGGCATGTCAGAGACCTCTGTGGCATTTCCTCCCATCAGGTGATGAAGGCCTAGGAGAGAAGAATGGTTCATGGACCAGGTCCAGGTCCTCACCACCCTGCACAGCCTTGGGACACTGCTTCCTACATTCTAGCTGCTCCAACTCCAGTTGTGGCTAAAAGGTGCCCAGGTACAGCTCAAGCCATTGCTTCAGAGGGTGCAAGTCATAAGCTTTGGCAGCTTCCACCTGATGTTAAGACTGTGGATGTGCATAGTGCAAGAGCTGAGAATTAGGAGGCTCTGTATAAATTTCAGAGAATGTATAGAAAAACCTGCAGAGTCAGGCAGAAGCTGCTGGAGGGATGGAACCCTCATTGAGAACCACTATAAGGGTAGTGTAGAGGAGAAATGTGCAATTGGAGCCTCCACACAGAGTCCCCACTGGGGTACTGCCTGGTGGAGCTGTGAGAAGAGGACCACCATCCTCCAGACCCCAGAATGGTAGATCCAGTGGCAACTTGCACTCTGCTCTGGAAAAGCTGTAGGCACTCAATGCCAGCCCATGAGAGCAACCTTTGGTGTTGAATTCTATAAAGTCACAGGAGTGGATCTGCCCAAGACTTCATCAGCCCACCTCCTTGCCCCAGTTTGCCCTGGATATGTGATGTGAAGTCAAAGAAGATTATGTTGGGGATTTGAGATTTAATGACTGCTCTGCTGGGTTTTGGACTTATATGGGGCTAACAACACTTCAATTTTGGCTGATTTCTTTCTTTTGGGATGCGAGTATTTAGTCATTGCCTGCCTGTACTTCCATTGTATCTTGGAAGTAACTACTTGCTTTTGATTTTACAGGCTCACGGGTGGAAGGACTTTCCTTTTCTCAGATGAGCCTTTGGACTTGGAACATCGATGTTAACTTTGGCATGAGTTACTGTGGCAGGCCAGGCCTCACTAACAACTGTTTCAGTCCTGACTAAGGGGTAAAAGCCAATGCCCTTATACAAAGGCTGGGATGTAATGAAAGCCCATCAAGGGTTTTGTCTAGACCTTTTCTGGGCCTTAAAGCATGACAAAATAATGATGGAATTCTTAACAGGACCCAGTTAGGGTTAAACAAGTTTCATTGTGGGTCTGAAGAACCCTGCCAGGCCTCCACAGTCAAGTTTATTGGGTGTCTGAAAGAACTCCTGAAAGCTCTGTGATTTAGCAGGAGATAAGGATAATCACCCCAGCACCTGGACCCATTTAGATTAAGTATTTATTGAGGTTCTCAGAGGAAGGTCTTCAGGACTTAGACCTTAGTTATTCATTAAAAGAAGTTAATCTCTTACGTCTTTAGATGAATGCACAGTTATGTGTAGACATATAGCTTAGAATGTATATAAGCTCTGGAAAACTTTGAATTTTGAGTTGGTCTGGTGATAATTTCCAGGCCTTCTCTCTGTAACCAGTTACAGAAATAAAAACTCTCTTCCTCCCCAGTTCATCTGCATCTCATTATTGGGTCAGGAGAAATAGCAGCCTGACCTTCAGTTTGGTCCGGGAATATTATGACTTTGGAGGACTATTGGGAAGGCATGATTGCATTTTGCAATATGTGAAGAACATGATTGTTTCAGGGGCCAGCGGTGGAATGATATTGTTTGAATTTGTATCCCTGCCCAAAACTCAATTTTAATTGTAGTCCCCAGTTTTTGAGGTGGAGCATGGCGGTAGGTGATTGAATCATTAGGGTGCATTTTCTGCTGGGTACTGTGTCACAATAGTGAGTGAATTCTAGAGAAATATGATAGTTTAAAAGTGTGTGGCACCTCCCCTGCCCTTTCTTCTTTCTGTTCTGCTCATGTAAGATGTGGCTGCTTCCCCTTCACCTTCCACAATGATTGTAAGTTTCCTGAGGCCTCCTAAGAAGGGTAAGCTGCTATGCTCCTTGTATAGCCTGCAGAATCATGAGTCAATTAGCCTCTTTTTTAAAAAAATAAATTACCTAGTCTCAGGTAATTCTTTTTATTTTTATTTATTTATTTATTTTTGAGACGGAGTCTTGCTCTGTCACCCAGGCTGGAGTGCAGTGAGTGGCGGGATCTCAGCTCACTGCAAGCTCCGCCTCCCGGGTTCACACCATTCTCCTGCCTCAGCCTCCCGAGTAGCTGGGACTACAGGTGCCCGCGACCTCGCCCCGCTGTATTTTTTTTTTTTTTTAGTAGAGACGGGGTTTCACCGTGTTAGCCAGGATGGTCTCGATCTCCTGACCTCGTGATCCACCCGTCTCGGCCTCCCAAAGTGCTGGGATTACAGGCTTGAGCCACCGCGCCCGGCCAGTCTCAGGTAATTCTTCATAGCAGTGCGAGAGTGGACTAATACAACTATATTGCCCAAAGTGACTTAGCTGGATTTCTGGTTCCAGAAACATCAGGCCAGTTACCTCAGTAATTAGGCTGTTGCCTCTCAGCTTTGATCCCACCTTTCCATGTCCTACTCTGCATCTTCACCCCATGAAGATGGGGTGAAGACTCTGAAGATTGCATCCCAGCTCACTCCCTATTGGGCTCCACTAATAGTGGACATATAGGGATAGTGGAAGTCTTCAGGGGCAAAAAAGGACTTGTTCCTTCTTGCTTGCTCCCTGTTCTTCTTGTAAACACAACAGCTATGGTTTTTTTTGTTTTTTTGTTTTTTTTTTAATTGTGGCAGTGATGGTTTTAAGCCCAGGAATTGTTTTCTGCTTGCAGCTTTTCTAAATAACTGGAGTTAGCCTCACTGGGCCCCTTCACAGACATTAGAACTGGCAGGCTGGTGATTCCTCCTCAAAGGTCTAATTTCAGCTCTGTGGATTCCCTCTCTGAGTTCCTAAGGCATTAGTACCAGCTAAGCAGGATTCTTCTCCTTCCCCACAAGCCTTGCAGAACCTCCACTTGCAAGGCTCTAACTTTTATCAGCTCTTTCGTCTTCCTTCTGTTTCCTTAGCCTTAGGAGTGGTAGTTGCTTGCCTTAGCTACTAACTCTAATATCTCAGTGTCTCTCGTTTGCCTTCTCAGCTTTCCAGTATCTGGTTAACAAGTCTTTATTTTCAATTTCCTTGGTTAGAATAATTGAATAGTTAAATAATTGAATGTGGCTTCTGTCAATGAAATAAGTCAAACTCTGTAAAATATTTAAAGAGATTCATTCTGAGCCAAATATGAATGACCGTGGCCCATGACACAGCCCTCAGGACGTCCTGAGAACATGTGCCCAAGGTGGTTGGGGTGCAGCTTGGTTTTATACCTTTTAGGAAAGCATTAAACATCATTAAGAAATACATTGATTTGGTCCAGAAAGGCAGGACAACTCGAAGCGGGAGTTGGGGGTAGGGTTGCGCCGGGATAGTGCTTCCAGGATGTAGATACATGTAAACATTTTCTGGTTTACAAATGGTTGAGTTTGTCTAAAGACCTGGGATCAAAGAAAGGAATGTCTGGGTTGAGGTTGTGGAGACCAAAGCTTTATCACGCAGATAAAGCCTCCAGGTAGCAGGCTTCAGAGAGAACAGGTTTTAACATGTTTCTTCTCAGACTTAAAGTCGGTGTTGATATTAATGCTGGAGAGGTATAATGAGGTATGTTGGACCCCCACTTCCTGCCATGGCCTGAACCAGTTTTTGAGGTTAAGTTTTAAAAGAACCCTGGCTGAGGAGGAAGTCCATTTAGATGGTTGTGGAGGGAGGGGGCTTAGAATTTTATTTTTGGTTTATACTTCTCTCTCCATACTGAAGTTCAACTGACATATCAAGTTATTCAGACCATTCTCCCACAGGAAACAAGTTTAAAAGTTGGATAAAAAAGAAAAAAAAAGTCTTAAAAGCACCAAAGAGCTAATAGCATAATAAGAAATTACCAAGCCAAACTCAAAAGAAAAGCTGGAACTCTTGGAGGCAAAAGGAGGAAAGAACTTTTTGCCCCAAGGGTTTGTTGATCCCTGGTAGATTTGGACTTAGGTTTTGGTTGTGAGAGGGGTAAATGTCAAGCCCAGAGATGAAGAGGCTGCATCTTCAAATTAATGGTGAACTACAGACAATTCTATCCGTCCTCCCTTACCCCCATGGGTCTGCACGGCATGCTGTCTTGGTGCTGAGTAGAGTAGGAGTTTAAAAGAAAAAGATAAATAGATAAATAAATAAAAAGAAAAGAGAAGAAAAAAGAAAAGGAATCTTATCCCTGAGAAGCTGTCATTATGGGTGTGGAAGGAAAGATAAAATGGGATAGAGAAATATGTAGAGGAATAATGAAAATGTTTGGATACTTTTCTAGAACTGATAAAATGATACCAATGCATAGATTCAAGAGGTCAAAGTAAGAGATACATTATACAGAAATTTTAGAATCCCAGCAACAACAGAAACATCTTTAAAGCTGCCATGGGTGGGGACGGAGGGAGTTAGATTAAATTTATGGAGCCTCAGTTAGACTCCCAGCAATTTTTCATGATACACAAAAATGGAAACAGAAAAGATGGTGGAAGGATATCTTCAATGTGCTAAAAAGAAGTAGTAAATTTATCTTTTAATTATGAGGATGAAAAAAGTCACTATCAGAGAAAAGAAAAGGAGAAAATTCTCACTGTCTGATTCTCAATAAAGGAAATGCTATAGGATGTACTTTAGGAAGAGGTGATTCCAGGAAGAAGGTCAGGGTGGAAAGAAAATACAAAGAATAACAGGATTACGGTGGCTCACACTTGTAATCCCGGCATTTTGGGAGGCCGAGGTGGGTGGATCACTTGAGTTCAGGAATTCAAGACCAGTCAGGCTAACATGGTGAAACCCCATCTCTACTGAACATATAGAAAAAAATTAGCTAGTCATGGTGGCAGGCACCTGATATTCTAGCTACTTGGGAGGTGGAGACAAGAGAATCTCAAACCCAGGAGGCAGAGGTTGCAGTGAGCCACTGCACTCCAGCCTGGGCAACAGAGTGAGACCCCATCTTAAAAAAAAGTAAATGGAATGGAAGATACATGGATAGATCTAAGCAAGCATTGGGAATAAAAAATTTAAATAATAATATATGATGAATAAAATTGTTAAGTTATATATAATTTGTTTGGGTGCAGTAGATCATGCCTGTAATCCCAGCACTTTGGGAGGCTGAGGCAGGTGGATTACATAAGCTCAGGAGTTTGAGACCAGCCTGGGAAACATGGTGAAACCCTGTCTCTACAAAAAATACAAATATTAGCCAGGCATGGTGGCATGCACCTGTAGTACTAGCTACTCGGGAGGCTGAGGTGGAAGGATGACTTGAGCCTGGGCGAGGGACGTTGCAGTGACATGAGATCACGTCATTGCACTCCAGTCTGGGTGACAAAGCCAGAACCTGTCTCAAAATACACACACACACACACACCCCTTTCACAATACTGTTCATAATAAAGTTTACACATTAGGTATTCCAATGGTACAATCACTTAACTTCAATCTTTGTACCACAGACAAGCATTGAAGATGTTAGATGGCATGCAGAGGCATTAACAAATTACACCCAAAAAGCCCTAAATGATAGCTGCATGATATCTCTTTGCTAAATAATGAAGTCATGCTTATGAGGAAAGCTGTGCTGCCAAACCTTATGGCTTTAAGTATACTCAAGACAGCCCAAGGGGGAACCTGCACCATCATAAAAATTGAATGTTGTGTTTATATTCCAGATGAATCTAAGAACATAACCTGACTTATGACTAATATGAAAACCTAGATAACCAACCTGTCAGATCCAAAACCCTCACTAATCAATTGGTTAAATGGTTGGTTTAAATCCTTGGGAACTTGGTGGCAGAAGCTAAGTGATCATACCATCGGAATACCGAATGTGTCCAAAAAGATTGTAAATAAAGAAGGTTTGCTGATTTTTGCAGGGTTTGAATTACTCATCCTGGTGCCCAAGCATAACCTGAAAAACATTGTCCTAACCACCCTGGAAGTAACCACAGCCATAAGTTAGTGCCACATAGCCAATATGTCCCATCTGGAGCTAGTCAATAAATACCTAGTCACTGCATACCATCAGTGGCATGCCAGTCAGTGTCTTGTAATACAATAATGTGGTCACAGCATTCTCCAGGTATCCACCCCATATCTCTTGTACTTTTTGGCCATAGGTTCTTGTGTGGTTTCTTTGCTCCCAGTACAAAGAAGCATTTTGACTGAGTTGGCCAAATGAAGGGGTGAGCCAGATAAATCCATCCCAAATTTGCATTATCCCATTTTGAAAATGGGCTGTTGTTTGGGGTGTGGTTACCACTTCCTGTTTTTGTTGGGGGGACGCTAAAGTGAGAGCTAATGAGCTGATCCTTTCCCTTGAAATACTTTTCCTATGTCCTTTGTTCTTAAACATGTTTTTAATGGGCCAATTCTATATATTGTCTTTTGTTATGCCGTTACTAAGGATACCAGGCCATTTCTGTGATGTAATAAATTTTTGGTATTCTATCCATTCCTGACTTTGGAAGGGGATACCCACCATGGCAGACCAGAGTCACTGGAAAGAGGCATGAGTCCACATATCCAGTAGGTATCCTTTTATAATCTGTCTGCATAATCCTGAGCCATTGTAGAAACAGGTTCATTTCATTGGCATCTGTGATTGGAAGTGGCAAGAAGGTGTATGGACCTAGGATCAATGAATCAATGATAGCAAGGTTGGGAAATTCACTTTAGTTACTAAAGGATGTTAAATCAGACAGTTTAAGTGCCCTGTTCTTTATAAGACAGGAGTTGCTGTTATATCTAGGACAATAATTATAATAGTTATTGTACAACAAACATAGGCATTCCTTTGTGTACATGCCTGGTCCTGTGTCTTGGGGTTAAACAGTCCACAACAGCTGTCATCTGCTTTTAATCCTGGGTCGAAGATTGATGTTTAGTAAACTGGAGGTAAAGGTCTTTGTTGGGAGTTACAGTCCACTCAGGAGGTTGTGCCTTTCTAAGATGAGAGATGTGAATCCATGAGTCTATACCCTCTAATTTAGCGGCGCATGGATTTGTCAATGGTATCTGGTATGGGACCTTCCATCGTGGTTGAAGGGAATCCTTTATTAGATGTCTTTTCCAATAGACAAAATCTCTGGGTTGCAGATCATGACCAGCCATCTCATCTTCAGGGAGCACACTGTAAAAGGAATTCTTTAATGAATCTTGGCTTTTTGAAGAGATAATAAAGGAGTCCTTCACAATATTGCAATATATCTCCCTTGGGAAAAGTTGGATTGGTTATCTTCATTTCCATACACATGGCCTTCCTGTTGTAATTTCATAAGGGGACAGTTAATGTTTACCAAAAGGGGTGGATTGGGGTGTAAGCAGCACTAGGAGGAGTGCTTTGGCCCAGGGGAGGTGAAATGCCTTTGTGAACTTAGATAGATATGTTTTAATTATTCCACTGAGCCTCTCCACCAGGCCTGAGGACCAGGGATGGTAGACACATGGAAATGTTAAAATATGGGCCGAATTTTACAAATATTTTGAATAACCTGGCCAGTAAAGGGAGTTCCCCTGTCATTGTGAAGTATGCAGGGGACTCTCCACGGTGGCATAATTTTTTTCTAGTAGATTTTTTCCAGCTGCCATAGCTGTTACTTGCCTGCAGGGAAAAGCTTCAACCCAAAGGGAAAATATGCAGACCATTACTAAAACATACTTGTAATTTTGAGATGATGACAGCTGGATAAAATCAATCAATACCTCAAAAGGTCCAGCTGGAACAGGAAAATGACCCTTGGCCCCATGGAGAGACTTTCCTGGGTTATATTTGGACAAATATCACATGAAGAGTAAACCATTTGCCACCATGAAGGATGGTTTCCAGTAATATTTTTTTACACCAGGGTTTCATTTTATCTGGAATCCAATGGGTCAGATTATGAATATATTCCATAAGGGCATCTGATATCCCATTGGAATAATGGATTTATTATTAGGTCCACACCATATTTTAGTTTTGAGAGTCAAGGATCCCCCTGCTTGTTTCCAAGTGGATTTCTCTTTTTTTGGAGCTATGCTCTCGGTTTCTTTCAACATGTTTTTTAAGTGTTTCAGGTTTTATGGCCATTTCCTGGATTGGGGCTGGTGGCTCGAATGCTACTCTTTCAGCTGTGGCATCAGCCAATTGGTTACCCTGACTTTTTGTAGAGTCTAGTTTTGAGTGACCTGGGATTTTTATAATTGTCCAACGTTTTGGTTTTAGTATAACTCCTAATAGCTCTGATACTTATTGTACATTTTATTATTATTATTATTTTGAGATGCAGTCTTGCTCTGTCGCCCAGGCTGGAGTGCAGTGGTGTGATCTCAGCTCACTGCAAGCTCTGCCTCCCGCGTTCATGCCATTCTCCTGCCTCAGCCTCCCGAGTAGCTGGGACTACAGGCTCCCACCACCACACCTGGCTAAATTTTTTGTATTTTTAGTAGAGACAGGGTTTCACCATGTTAGCCAGGGTGGTCTTGATCTCCTGACCTCGTGATCTGCCTGCCTTGGCCTCCCAGAGTGCTGGGATTACAGGTGTGAGCCACTGCGCCTGGCCTATTGTACATTTTTTGTGGGTTGCTTTGAGGAGGTTAAATATTCTCTGTCTTTCCATAGCATCCCAAAGTCATGAGCAACCCCAAAAGCTGTCAGTGTAAATGTTTGCAGCCTTCTCTTTTGCCAATTGACAAGCTCAGGTCAGTTAGGGCAATCAATTTGGCAATTCCACTTGAGCTGATCTAGCTTAGGGAAGAGGACCGGCTTCAATTACCTCTCATAAGGAAACCACAGCATATCCTGCTCTAAAATTTCCATCCTCTCCTCTTAAATAAGATCCATCTGTATACTATTCTATCTTAGCATTATTCAGTGGCATCTATTGTAGGTCTGCCCTGGGGGTAACAAGTCGATCAGTCATTACAACACAGTTATGAGGGGTTTTGTCGGAAGGGCCCAGCAAGACAGTGGCTGGATTAAGATCACTATAGTGGGAAATAGTTATATTGGGAGATAATAAAAGCAAAAATTTATAAGAGGCTAACCAGTTGACAGACAGATCTTGAGTATGATGACAGTTTAGAAGGGTCTCCAGAGAATGTAGCAGAAAAATGGTAAGGGGGTAACCCATAATAATTTCTTCAGTAGACTTGTACAGAAGGGCCATAGCTGTGATTGCTCTCATACAAGGAGGCAGCCCTTGAGCCACAGGGTCCAGCTGTTGGCTACAATAGCCAATAGGTCTCTGATGATCACCATGTTTATGGGTCAGTACTCCAAATGCAGTACGTACAATTTCGTGTGCAAAAAGGGAGAAAGGAAATTTGTAGTTTGGGTTTTCTAAGGCAGACGCATTACTTATAATTTCCTTTATTTGTTGTACTGCTGATTGTCCCTCTGGAGTTCACATGATGGGATCAAGTTGTTCATTTTTTTAGGTATGCATACAGAGGTTAAGCCATAAGGAAGAAAGTTGGTATCCAGTTTCTATAATAGCCTGCCAGGCCCCAAAATCCTGTAAGTTGTTTCTTAGTGACAGGCATGGGGAAAGCTGAAATTCCTCTTACACTGTCAGGGTTAATACTCAGTCCTTTGACAGAGGTAATATGTCCCTAATACTTAAGTCTCAGTAAACATAGCTGAAGTTTGTCTTTGGACACTTTGAGTTCCTTGGTGGCTAACTGTTTGAGTAAATATAGTCTATCTTCTTAAGAGGAAGAGAGTGTGTCTGAACAAAGGAGAAGGTCATCCACATACTGGATGAGTGTTGAGCCCTGGGTAAAAATTAAATCCTCTGGTTTGGTGCTGTGGCTCGTGCCTGTAATCCAGCACTTTGGGAGGCCAAGGTCAGGAGTTTGAGACCAGTCTGGTCAAAATGGTGAAACCGTGCCTCTACTAAAAATACAAAAGTTAGCCAGTCATGATGGTGGGCACCTGTAATCCCAGCTACTCTGGAGGCTTAGGCAGGAGAATCACTTGAACCTGGGAGGCAGAGGTTCCAGTGAGCTGAGATCTGCCATTGCACTCCAGCCTGGGTGACAGAGTGAGATTCCATCTCGAAAAAAAAAAAAAAAAAAATCAAATCCTCTAAATCAGCTTTTAATATTTGGGAAAAGTAAGTGAGACTTTCTGTATACTCTTGGGGTATTACTGTCCACGTGTATTGTTATTCTTTCCAAGTAAAGGCAAATATCCAAATATTGGCAGTCCAGACCTACAGGAATACTAAAGAAGTCCCTACAGAGACTCACAGCTGAGAAATACTGGCTGTAGTGAGTATAGTTGATAGAAGGGTATGTGGGTTGGGGACTACTGGGTGTCTGGGTATTATGACATTGTTTATTGCCCTCAAGTCCTGCACACGTCTCCATCTTCTCTTGCTTGGTTTCTTTACAGGGAATATAGGGCCATTGCAGGGGATTGTGCAGGAAATAATGAGCCCCTTTTTCAGATAATCTTGTGTGATAGGGACAATTTCATCTATGGCTCCCTGTCATCCAGGATATTAAGATTGAGTAGGGGTTTCTTTGGGTTTTTCTCTACCTTTATTTGAGTAGTTGAGAATATATTCCCTATGTCTGTATTTGACTGAGACCATAAGTGGGATGGGACATCCTTTAGCAAGTGCTCTGCTTCTGTTGTTAACAGGAAGACTGGGGAAGCTAAAAGGAGTTTTGCTGCTTTCTGCCCTTTATTCCAATGTTCTTTCTTCTCCCCTAATATTTCCTTCTCTGTCTCCACTTTGCTATCCTGGTCACAAGATGATGTTTTAACATTACTGGTACTAAATTGTGGTACATTGTCTGGACCTTTTTTAATTTGATATTTTTGGTCCCCTGACTCTAATTCTTAAAAAAGTTCAACTTTTGATGAAAAAGAGATATGGGCATTATGGATGTTGAGGAGATCACAGACCAAAAGATTGACAGGGGCCCCAGGGCATATTAGAAACACATGGGACCTACTAAGCGTGTCACACTTAGAGCCTGCGTCAAGGGGGCTGATTCCGATGAAATGGTAAGGTATAAATTTTGACTTAAAACATGAGATTGTTTTATTAGACACACCCAACATGTTAATTACTTTATTACACTGAAGAATGAGGTTTCTAAATAAGGTGGGATTTATCAGAGATATAGTCATGCCTGTGTCAGTTAAGGCAGTTGTAAGCTCATGGTTTATTATTATATGAATCTCTCCCAATTTGTTTGTCAGGGTAGAATATTTGGAGAAGTGAAGCCCCTGCACCTTCTCAGAGCATCCCTAGTCTTCCTGAGTTGCATTCTCCTGCCTTTTCTTTTGTTTCAGCCTAAGGCAGTCTCTTAAGGTGTCCTGGTGTTTTACAGTAGTAACAGACTGGGAGGCAAGAGTCTTCAGACGGAAGGAGCTTAAAATGTTTCTGGGGCTGAGAGATTTGAGAGGTTAATTTCTTTAGTTGTAAATGCATAACCCGGGCAATCTTCTGTTTCTCCTTTTTTTCATCATAGTGCAGGATATTTGATCAGCTAAGTTAACTAGTTCATTAGTCTAATCATGGCCCAATTTGTCATGTGGCATTTTATAAGGGTGGCTAAATCATCATCCAGTCTGTTTAAGAAATTTGCATTTTATAATGTATCATTTTTTATTGTTTTCAAAGCAATCAGCTGGCATCCTGCAATACTGTCTTAACATTTTATTGAAATGTGTTAAATAATTTAAAACTGATTCATTTGGGTTCTGGCAGCATTGTCGAATTTTATTCCAATTCACAACCCTTTGGAACATCAAAGGAAAAATATTTAACAAAGCAGTCACTCATTCCCATGCCTCTTTATGCCTGTCTTTTGGATTTTGGGGGGTTGGTTGTTTGTGGCTCTATTGGGCCTTCAGGGGTTAAATCTGCTATAGGGTCTGACCATTGTGCTTTTTCCAGCCATTCCTTAGCTTTAGCTTCTGAGACCAACATGTGGACTAGCTGATAAAGGTCTGAACGACTTGGGTCATAGCTTCTGATAATGATCTCATATTTTTGGGCAAACCCAATTGGATCTTCATGGAGGTCAGGAAATTCTTTAACTAGGCTTCGTAATTCAACCTTTGACCAGGGTTGGTAAACAATTGGCAGGGATCCCCTACCTGTTACAGGTTGTTCCTGAAATGGGGCAATCATGAGAGATGTCCCTGCCGGCTCTCTCTTTTTCACATCATCCGGATGAGATGCTGCCATTGTGGCTGTCAAGGAATCGTCAGGGAGTGGGTCTTTGAAATCAGACTACTGTTGAGTGGTAGACATGGAGGACAAGGGGGGAACAGATCTGATCAGGGAAGTTCAGAGAGGTCAGGGTAGAGTGAAGGTGGAGGTGGAGGTAGAGGAGGTGCCAATAGCTCTTTAAGAGAGAGAAAAGATTAGAGAGTTCTTGATGAGCATTTCTAAGTTTTTCGTTGGCCTCCTGTAGGGAGATGAAGCAGTCTTCCTCCCTTTTGTGACTCTCCAGATACCATTGAAAGTAGCTCCCCCATTCTGGTTGCTTAGTTTTTGTGCCTGCGTTTTCCACCCTGGTTCACAGGTACACTAATTTGGGCATATCAAAAGATCCCCATTTAGGTCATTGTAACTTAGAATCTGCTTTAGTTATTGTGGTCCACTTGGTTAAATATTTGCATGACTATTTGCCACAATACCCACCCAGAGTTTCTGAAGGGAGAACTTTATGTTCTTCTAGGGTCTTAGAGAACTCATTCTCCATAATTTAGAGTTCCTTTTTGGATTTCACCAAGTTGGGATGTATGTTGGACCCCAAATGTGCTGCTTGCAGACCTAGCTTTTCAGGGCCATCACACCCTGAACTGGTTCAGTCCACCCATGTCACGGCTACCTGGCATATGTGTCAGGGGCCCAAGGTGTGGGAGGGGTCAGCTCCTTATATGCACCTGTCAGTTGAGATTAGACCCTAAGTATGTTCTCCTGTGGGGGAAACCTATTCAGAGGCACTGAACATCTTAGGGGGTGTTTCTCTCCATCACCCTCACATGATTCTCAGTCACCTGAGAATGCCCCAAAAGGCTGAGAGGAGCAAGGTGCTCTTATTTCTTTTTCAGAGTGGAAAATTCCACCCTCATGAGCTAGAGGGTTTGGAGTTGGTCAAATCTGACAGGCGAAAGAACCAAAACACACACACACACACACACACACACACACACACACACACACACACACACCAAACAAAACTGGCAACAAACAACACAATCGTTAACCAAACTAACAATAATGACACAAATTATATGATTTCTGAGTGCTCTGTTAGCGGGAAATTAACACCAGCTGATTGTTGATGCCAATTTTAGTCATTTAAAAGAATTTGCAAGACAGAATCCCAAACTGGTTCTTTACCTAGTGATGGAGATCCAAGCTGAAGTCTGCTTTCTGCTGATACAAAAGCAGACAGGCTCACCTTCCTTGATGGAAATGAGTGGAAACTCCCACAAAAAAAGGAGTTGTTGTTGTTTTTTTAACAGCAAATAATAAACCTCAGACCCCTAGATCCCTGGAAAACGTTGGAAGATCAGGGATCCCTGGAGGAAAGAGCTCCTGGACTTCAGAAAATTGTCCTATTGGTTTGGGCTATGAGGTGCCCAAGCTGGTACCAAACACCGAGAGATGAGAGACTGCAGGCTGGGTCACTTTCACTCAGGATCCCTCCATGGTTACTAGATGTCAATAGAGAAGAATGATGAGACAAGCCTCAATCATTTTAGGAGATTTATTTGCCAAAGTTAAGGACGCGTACCAGGAGATAGGTCTTTGCCTTTCTCCAAAGATGATTTTGAGGGTTCTAAATTTAAAGGGGAGAGGGTGGGATATTGAGAAGTACACAATTTTCATGTAAGGGGTGGGTAGGGAAAAATAGTCATTCACACCTTTGTCTGGCTCAGTGAATCGGATTCTCGCTCTATCACCAGGCTTGAGTGCAGTGGCGCCATCTTGGCTCACTGCAGCCTCTGCCTCCTGGGTTCCAGCAATTCTCCTGCCTCAGCCTCCGGAGTATCTGGGGTTATAGGCATGTGCCACCATGCCCAGCTAATTTTTGTATTTTTAGTAGAGACAGGGTTTCACCATGTTGGCCAGGATGTTCTCAATCTCCTGATCTCGTGATCCACCCACCTCGGCCTCCCAAAGTGCTGGGATTACAAGCATGAGCCACTGTGCCAGCCAATCTGCATTTTTTATATAAGATGACATAAAACAAATGGAGCAGAGAAAAAAATGTAGAGAATCTACATTTTTACATAAGATAACATAGACAAAATGAGGCAGATATGCATCTATGTCTGGTGGACTAGGGGTGACTGCACCTGTAAAAATAAGCTATCAGTTTGCATTGCCACCATGAAATTTTAAGAGCTCATTAGGAATTTCCTTGTGGGCAACATATGGGGGCAGTGTGTAGCTTTCCATCTTATAGCTATCTCATTTAGGAACCAAAAGGGAGAGGTAGGTTTGTGCCACCCAGTTCCAAGCTTGACGTTTCCCTTTGGTTGAATGAGTTTGGGGTCCCCAAATTTAATTTCCTTTCATAATAACATAAAATTCTTCTCCAAAGCAACAGTAACTACTTAATATCATCAAGTATTGTGCTCATTTTTCTCTCATACTCCAATAATATTTTAGAGTTGGTTTAAATCATACTATTTAATATGTTAACACTTCTAATACTTGACCTTTCATATCTCTTTCCTTGTTTGTTTTCTCTTGGTAGCATTTCCCAAGAATATATTATGTATTTCATTTCTTATTGTGTTTAGCATCTGTCTGACAAGCAAACAATAACTGGTGTAATAATTAGCTATCAAAATAATTGCTGAATAAATGAAGAGCTTGGAGCTTGATAGCAAGTCCTTTATTTTGCTAATGCATTATAAAAGGTATAAGAATAGATGGACTGGAGTCTTGTGATGACCGGTAAACCTTCCCCCCTCCACACTTCTCTTTCCCCTTCTCCCTTTCCCTTCCCCCAGCCCGTGTGTGTGTGTAAGTGTGTGTGGGTGTGTATGTTTGTGCATGTGTCTATCTCTCTCTCTTTCTCATCTCTTCCCTCTCCACAATGGACATGTCTAGGTAAGGGATGCACAAATGTAATGCTTTAAATAAAATGTAATGCTTTAAATTCAGATTAAAAATATAATACTTGTAGACTGAAGGCAGGAATAGGACAAGCGGAATTCAAGGGCCCATTGCATCGGTAGATATAATCCATGGAAGGATTTCTCTGCCTATCTAGAATTGCTCTGAAAGCCTTTCCTTAAGTAAGTCTTGGTTTGAGCATAGAGAGTACAAAGGTGACCATATCTGGTATAGTGATCCCTGTCCTTCCCAGGGTTGACCTTTCAAGGGGGCGGAATTAAAAGCTATTCTCAGTTTGTGCTTTGGGGAGATTATCAAAATATCACCAGGTCTATTTTATGATACACATTCAGAATCATAGTCTCTGTGCTTGAATTTCAGTCTCCAGGTACAGACCCAGAGTGACTTCCAGAATTAGAACACTAGTAGCTCCTCTTCATGAACGTTACCTTCTAAAGAGGCCCTCAGAGAGGGTAGATCAGTTTCCCTTAAGGATTCGCTCTCAGGGACATCTTGAACTTGGGACACCAGCTAGAGATTTTCAGCAGGTTTCTGGGGAAAATGGGGGCATGGAGATGGCACTATGAGGTAATAGAGGCAGCTGGAAGGGAAGTAGAGTACCATAAGTTCAGACAGCTCCACAAAAGACAGGCGGTTTCCTTGGGGATGGAGCCTTCATTAACCTGGTTTACTGAGGCTCCTGTCATTCCTGGCTCTTAGTAAGGATTTTCCAGATAGGACAGCTGTGATTACACAGGCAGAGAAAGATTACAGATCAGGTTACCAACCCCCTCCTACTGACTTCAGGTAGTTTGATAGGGTGAGGGCAGATTAACGCATGGAGCATGCACCCAGGGAGGAGGGGCAGAGGGAAAGAGAACGAACAGAAGGGCAAGAGAATTGGCAGAATCCTGTCTCCTACGTCTTCCTAGGCCCACAGCCGGTGCCTTTGGCGCACTGAGGTGCACAGAGTCCCTTAGCCAGGCGCAGGGCGCGCAGCCCAGGCTGAGATCCGCGGCTTCCGTAGAAGTGAGCATGACTGGGCAGCGGGTGCTGCTTCTAGTGGGCTTCCTTCTCTCTGGGGTCCTGCTCTCAGAGGCTGCCAAAATCCTGACAATATCTACAATGGGTGAGTGCTTGGCCGGAGAATTCCCAGACAGGCGCGTCCCGGATACCCGCACTGCAAGGGCTCCAGCGAACGGCGCTTGATCAGAGTCATCTAGGCGATTTTCCAGGCTCAGCTTGCGGACCAGGCTGGAGGAGGGAGAAGCCCATCCAGCTGTGGGGCAGAGAGGGGCCTCTATTGCTGAGGTGGGGAAGATAGTTTTGGAGAAAAGAGACTCTCCTTTCCTCTCTCTTCTTGTTCAGAACGCGCTCCCCATCCCGCAGGGTTGGGGCCAGAAATTTGAGACCAGGACCAGAGCTTGAGTTCCTGGGCTGCCTTCTCCAGAGCGCAGTGGGGCTTTCAGAGGCTCACCCTAAGCTCCATGGGGCGGGGGTGCACAGTAGCTTCCAGTAGAAACGGTGGTGAGCGTTTTCAGCTCTTGGAGACCAGGGAAAAGCGCTCCTGAGGGCAGCACTGCAAAAGTTGTGAAGCTGCCTCCGGAGCCAGGGTGGGGCAGGCAGGTATTTCATGGCTGCAAGGCCAGTGGAGTGTTTTCCTCCACGGGAAACCTGGAGAACTGCCCAGGGCTGAGGAGCGGACCCAGGTCGTTCGGATCTTTTGGAGCCTCATTCCTTTTACCTGTGCCGCTGACCGTTTTTGAGGGATTCATGGAACTGTTAATTCAGCATTTTGGGCCTCAGTTTTATTTTACTTTTATTTCAAAGAAGTAGAAGATGAAAGAGAATTATATATGAGCTCGATCCCAGGATCGAGCCTCCCCAAGACTTTATTTCAATCCGTAGTGGGCTCTAATGGAGTCCTTTTAGATCACGGAGAATCAGGGCTTGTAGAGCTGGAAGGAACCACGGATCATCTAATTTAGTGCCCACTTTGGTTTTCTGAGAGGGCAACTGAGGGACAGGAAGTGAGATGCCTTTCTTAAGAGCCCACGTGGCCTCCCTAATGTCCCATGAAGAATTGTTTAGGGTTTCTTACCCCAAGACCACGCTCACCACAACTTCCGCTCTGAAGCCCTTTTCACCAAGGATTTTCAAAAATCACTAAGAAACTGTGTTAGTTCATTTGAACCCTTTTCCCCCCTGTCTGAGCGTTAGTAGCAGTGAAGCAACAGAGCTTCTTGACTTCTTGAAAGAACACCGTCCTCCTTCCTCAGACTCCAAAAGGAAGCTGGTGTCGTTTCTGAATCCAGGTGCTAGAATCCTGGTCTTTGTCCCAGAAAGCCATTTGACCTCTTAAGACTCACTATGAATGGCTGTTTCTGTGAGGACCCCTTCTTCCCGATTCCCTGTTCTTACATGGATTAAAATTTGAGCAAGACCTGTTGCAGATTTGTACTTTATACATCCCTTGTGGCTTTAGACTATTCACGTCTGGGTATAAGTAAACCGAGTCATTCAGAGAGCTGCACACTACTTCTCTACTCCCCTTCCACCTCCATCCTCAAACTCTTGGCATGTTTCCATTAATTTCTCTTTTGATCTTCCTCTTTTTTTTTTTCGCTGCTGAGACCCTTAGATTCCAGTGAAGGATCTTCTAAGAGAAGATATTAACGTGATAAAATTTTTACCTCTTTTGAGGACCAAGCTTCTCTTTCCTTAGCATGGTAGGGTTTTCCTAGAATCAGTGATTCCTTAGTTTTTGGTGCAACCAGGATCTTGTAGGCCCACCCCAAGGGCTCCACAGTTGTCCTCAGATATCTTAATTATAAGTTGAATACTGGCCAAATTGAGTAATTTCCTGCCAAATACATTTGAATCACAAAGATTTGGGCTCTAAGTAGTAGCTTCTGTCCAATGGCAGTTTCTTAGACTCACCTTGTAACTTCTATATTTCTGTCTGCTACAGTAGTGTACTTTTCCAGAATAGAATGACGGATAGCTCTGATTGATTGCTCATTAGGGACTCTTCATACTAATGTTGACACTACTGTGCTGTATTTTCTATCATTGCAGTTATATTTTGGAGACAGTGCCTCTCTAAGGCCCCAATTAACATGCAGTATGTACCTTAAGATGAGCAACTTTTACAGGCGTAATCACAGAGAAGCTCATTACACTGACACAGAGACTTTGAGCCACAAATGGAAATCTTTGATGGAGGATTGCCACAGGTCCTGCACATAGGACAGGAAGGCTTTGGGTGCATGTGCCGGGCATTACCCAAAGTGAGATTGAGGAACAGGAAGCGCTTGTGTCCATCTGCTCACTGTTCACCTTTCCTCTTCCCTAAACTTTTTCTGCTGAATTTCCATTCCCTGCCAACTCCCATATTGTCATCAGAAACTCTATTTTCTTCTGTACAAAATGACATTGTGCATTGTTTCTAGGTGGAAGTCATTACCTACTGTTGAACCGGGTGTCTCAGATTCTTCAAGAGCATGGTCATAACGTGACTATGCTTCCTCAGAGTGAAAACCTTTTAATCCCAGGTATCTTTTTAAAAACTAATTTTTATATTCTTTTACTCTAAGAAAAAAGTGATAATATCTTTTTTATAGAGCTGCATAGTAAAAACTTTTTTGAATGTAGTCTTATTTCGGGATGAATAAATGTGTGTGTGGGTGTGTGTTCATGTTAAGTATTGGAATTCTTAATGGGGTCTGTAGACTAAGACTTCAAATGCCATACTTCTGTGTTTTACTACTTACCTGAGTGTCATCCTATTTTAGACAACTTTCCACACGTTATTATTAATAATTTTGAGGAACACTACACAATAGTATGGCTTAAATTTTTTTTGAACAGAAATATTTAGCCATATTTCAAGCTTTTATTATGTAAGTATAGAAGTTCTTCCTATCCCACAGGTTACTTTCTGTTCTTGAGAGACTTGAAATTTATGAAAGATTTCCCAGGGAGCCTCTTAATTATGAACTGAGATGGGAATATATGATTAACATGACCTCATATGCTTGAAAAATTTGTAGCTATGCATAAGTTGTACATAATGATGTCAAAAGTTCTTAATTGCTTCATTGCCTCCAAAGAATTGTAACTAAAATGAAAATCATCAAATTCTGTTGACAGACAAGGAGAAGGAGGATCAGAGAACTTAAATAATTTGTTTAATGTCAAATGAGAAATTAATAACAGAGTTGGGTGAATCTGGGTCTTCAAGTTCTGGGTTTCTCAATCTGAGGAAACTTTGAACAACATCAAAAATTAACCATCTTGGGAGAAAAAGTCTGAGTCATTATAAAATTCTGAAGGTAAACTTCAGGACTTGTTAATGTTCAGATAGTTTTAAGGCACTCTTGATCACCCTCTAGATTGAGTTTCGGAATGTTCACTGAATATCCTTTTTATACATTTCCCTTTGTATCTGCCTTATAGTCAATCTGATTTCTCAGCAGTAATATATGGTCATTTTATTTTGGTGGTTCCAATAGCCTTTGAGAAACTGCTGAAAGCTGTAGACCCACTACTTTAACAGACCATGCACACCAAAATCTACAAATGATTCTGTGGATCCATGGATCTGTTCAGCTTTATCTTTGGGTTCAAGTGTTGGGGTTCAGTTGTTCTGGAGTTTCTTTCAGTATTCCTCAATCTTTGGACAGTTCTGAGGTTGAGATGAAATATTCTTTCTTCTATTTTGCAGTAGTATTTGGGTAGAGTTCTGATAATAGGAAAAACACCTGATTGGGTTGTTTTTAATAGTCTGATAGCCAAATCAGTGTGTTGAAATATTTCAACATTTGTTAACTACATGTTTCCATCACTTCCTTATTTAAAACTTTAATAACTAAATGACTTCAGGGATACTGAAGAAGTGTAGGTTTCTTGTGCTCACATGTAATATTTTTCCAATTCATAACTGAAATATCAAGTATAGGATAACAGCCTAAAGGAGAACATAATTATTTGAGGTTCTGACTCTTTTTCCTTTTAAAAAAAATTTATACATTTTTATTGCTGCATAATAGATGTACATATTTTCAGGGTACATGTGATAACTTAATACTTTTATATAATTTGTAAGGATCAAATCAGTGTAATTGGGATATTCATGACCTTGAATATTTGTTCTTTCTTTATTCTAGAAACATTCAAATTATTCTCTCTTATTAACTACTTTGAAATATACAATAAATTACTGTAAACTATAGTCACCCTACTTATCTTTCAAACACAAGATCTTATTTCTTCTGTAAAACTATAGATGTGTACTCATTAATCAACCTCTATCCATCTCCCCTCTACACTACCATTTCTGGTCTCTAGTAATCACCAGTCTACTTTTTACTTTCATAAGATCGACTTTTGTGAGCTGCTACATATGGATGAGAACATGAGATATTTCACTTTCTATGCTTGGCTTATTTCACTTAATATAATGGCCTCTAATTCAATCCATGTTGCTGTAAATTACAGGATTTCATTATTTTCTATAGCCGAATAATATTTCATTGTGGATTTAAATCACATTTTCTTTTTTTTTTTTTTTTGACCGATGAGATGCCTTTATTTTATTTTTTATTTTTTTATTTTATTTTTTTATTATTATTATACTTTAAGTTCTAGGGTGCATGTGCATAACATGC
>NW_012115489.1:1424432-1439984 GCF_000951035.1 Colobus angolensis palliatus | reverse complement strand
CCTCCGTGTTGGGAGATCCACTGCTCTCTTCAAAGCTGTCAGACAGAGTCGTTTGCGTCTGCAGAGGTTTCTGCTGCTCTTTTTTTTTGTTGTTGTTGTTGCTGTTGTTGTTGTTTAGCTGTGCCCTGTCCCCAGAGGTGGAGTCTACAGAGACAGGCAGGCTTCCTTGAGCTGCTGTGAGGTCCACCCAGTTCGAGCTTCCCAGCGGCTTTGTTTACCTATTTAAGCCTCAGCAATGGTGGGCGCCCCTCCCCCAGCCTCGCTGCTGCCTTGCGGTTAAATCACAGACTGCTGTGCTAGCAATGAGGGAGGCTCCGTAGGCGTGGGACCCTCCTGGCCAGGTGTGGGATATATTCTCCTGGTGTGCCTGTTTGCTTAAAGCGCAGTATTGGGGTGGGAGTTACCCGATTTTCCAGGTGTTGTGTGTCTCAGTTCCCCTGGCTAGGAAAAGGGATTCCCTTCCCCCTTGCGCTTCCCAGGGGAGGCGATGCCTCGCCCTGCTTCAGCTCTCGCTGGCCAGGCTGCAGTGGCTGACCAGCACCGATTGTCCCACACTCCCTAGTGAGATGAACCATGTACCTCAGTTGAAAATGCAGAAATCTCCGGTCTTCTGTGTCACTCGCGCTGGGAGTTGGAGACTGGAGCTGTTCCTATTCGGCCATCTTGCTCCGCCCCTCTTAAATCACATTTGCTTTATTCATTAGTTCACTGATGTGCACTTAGGTTGATTGCCTTATTCTGGTTATTGTAAACAGTGCTGCAATAAACCTGGGAATGCAGCTATCTCTTCGATATACTGACTTTTTTCTTTTGGATTGTATATCCAGTAGTGGAATTGCTGCATCATATGGTAGTTCTGTCTTTAGTTTTTTGAAGATTCTTAGTGGAGTTTTCCATAGTGGCTGTACTAATTTACAGTGTATGAGGGTTCCCCTTTCTTGACTTTCTTGTCAGCATTCATTATCCCCTGTCTTTCAGATAAAAGGCATTTAACTGTGATGAGATGATATCACATTGTGATTTTGATTTCCATTTTTCTGATGATAAATAATGCTGAACATTTTCTTATATACCTGTTGGTTATTTTGAGAAATGTCGATTCAGATCTTTTCCCTATGTTTAACTAAATTATTTGCTATTAAGTTGTTTGAGCTGCTTATATATCCTGGTTATTAATCCATTGTGAAATGAATAGTTTGCAAATATATTCTCCATTCTTTGGTTTGTCTTTTCATTTTGTTGACTGTTTCCTTTGCTGTGCAGAAGCTTTTTGGCTCAATGTAATCCCATTTGTCTATTTTTGCTTTGGTTGCCTGTACTTTTGACGTCTATCTAAAAAAGTCTTTGCTGAGACCAATGTCTTGGAATAGTTCCTCAATGTCTTCTTCTAGTAGTTTCATAGTTTTAAATCTTAGAATTAAGTTTTAAATCCACTTTGACCTTATTTTTTTGTATGGTGAGAGATAGTGGTTTGGTTTTATTGTTTGTATCTATCCAGTTTTACAGTTTCGCCAGCATCATTTATTGTAAAGACTGTCCTTTCCTCATTGTATGTTCTTGGTATATTGTTGAAGATGAGGTCGCCATACATGTGTGGGTTTTTATCTGGGCTCTTCTGTTCCATTGGTCTATGTGTTTGTTTTCATGCCAGGATCATGCTGATTTGGTTACTATATGTTTGCAGTATATTTTGAAGTCATGTAGTTTGATGCCTCTGGCTTTAATCTTTTTGCTGAGGATTGCTTTGGTTACTTAGGATCTTTTGTGGTTCCATATACATTTTATAATTTTTTTCTATTGCTGTGAATAATGTCATTGATATTTTGATAATAATTGCATTGAATTTGTAAGTTTGCTTTGTATAGTTTTGGCATTTTAACATTTATTCATCTAGTCCATGAACAAGAAATAGCTTTCAATTTCTTGTGTCCTCTTCAATTTCTTTCGGTGGAGTTTTGCAGTTTTCCATATACATCTTTTACATCTTTTGTTAAATTGATTTCTAGGTATTTTATATTTTTTGGTAGCTATTATAAATGGAATTTATTTATTGCTCTCTTTTTCAGGTTGTTTGCTGTTGACACATGGAAATGCTACTGATTTTTGTATGTTGATTTTTTTATCCTGCAACTTTACTGAATTTGCTTATGAATTCTAATAGTTTTTTGCTGGGGTCTCTAGGTTTTTTAAGTATAAAATCATGTTTTCTGTGAACAAGGCTAATTTGACTACTTCCTTTCCAATTTGGATGTCTTTATTTATTTCTCTTGCCTAACTTCTCTGTCCAGAACTTCCACTATGATGTTGAATAAAAGTAATGGAAGTGGGCATCCTTGTCTTATTTCAGATCTTAGCTATTTTCAATTTTTTGCTATTTGATATGATGTTAGTTGTGGTGTCTCATATATAGCCTTTATAATTTTGAGGTATGTTCCTTCTATGCCTAGTTTGTTGAGGGCTTTTTTTTTTTTTTAAATCATAAGAAGGTGTTGGATTTTGCTGAATGCTTTTATGTATCTATTGAAATGATCATTTGGTTTTTGTTCTTCGTTCTGTTAATGTGATGTACCATGTTTGTTGATTTGCATATGTTGAACTACCCTTGCATCCCTGGGATGAATCTCACTTGATCATGGTGAATGATCTTTTTAATGTGTTGTTGAATTTGATTTGCTAGTATTTTATTGAGGATTTTGCATCTATCTTCATCTGTTATATTGGCCTATAGTGTTTTTTTTTTTTCTTATTATTCCCCAGTCTGAATTTGGTATCAAAGTATGGCTGGTCCTATAGAATGAGTTTGAAAATAGTCCCTGATCTTTAATTGTTTTGAAGTCTTTGAGTAGAATTGGAATTAGTTATTTGGATGTTTCATAGAATTCATCAGTGAATTCATCAGGTCCTGGGCTTTTCTTTAATGAGAGACTCTTTATTATGACCTCATTCTTCATCATAAGTTTGTTGAGGTTTTCTATTTCTTCATAGCTCAGTCTTGGTAGGTTTTATGTGCCTTGGAATTTATCCTTTTCTTCCAGTTTTTCCAATTTGTTGGCATATTGTTGTTTGTAATAATATAGAGACTTTTAATAATTCTTTGTCTTTCTGTGGTCTCAGTTGTTATATCTTTTTTTCTGTTTCTGATTTTATTTTTTTGATCTTCTTTTTATTTTTTAATCTGGTGTGTTAGTCTGTTTTCACACTGCTGTAAAGAATTACTTGAGACTGGGTAATTTATGAAGAAAAGAGGTGCAATTGACTCAGAGTTCCACAGGATGTATAGGAAGTGTGGCTGGGAGGCCTCAGGAAACTTACAATTGTGGCAGAAGGTGAAAGGAAAGCAAGCACATCTTACCATGGTGGAGCAGGAGAGAGAGAAAGCAAGGGAGGAAGTGCTACACACTTTCAAACATCCAAATCTCATGAGAACTCAGTCACTGTCACGAGAACAGCAAGGGGAAATCTGCACACATGATCCAATCACCTCCCACCAGGCCTCTTCTCCTACACTAAGGATCACAATTTGAGGCGAGGTTGGGTGGGGACACAAAGCCAAGCTGTGTCATTCCACCCGTGGCCTACTCCAAATCTCATGTCCTTCTTATAATTCAAAACAAAACCATGCCTTTTCAACAGTCCCGCAAAATCTTAACCTATTCCAGCCTTAATTCAAAAGTCCAAGTCCAAAGTTTCATCTGAAGCAAGACAAGTCCCTTCTGCCTGTGAGCCTTTTAAATCTAAAACAAGTCAGTTACTTCCAAGATACCATGAGAGTGTAGTCATTGGGTAAATACTCCCATTCCAAATGGAAGAAATTGTCCTCAACAAAGGGAGTATAGGCTCCATGCAAGTCTGAAACCCAGCAAGGAAGCCATTAAATCTTAAAGTGCCAAAATAATTTCCTTTGATTCCATATCTCATATCCAGGGCATGCTGATGCAAAGGATGGCTTTCCAAGACCTTGGGCAGCTCTGCCCCTGTGGCTCTGCAAGGTATAGCGCATATGACTGTTTTAGTGATCTGGTGTTGAGTGCCTGAAGCTTTTCCAGGAGGATGGTGCAAGCTGTTGGTGGTTCTACCATTCTGGGGTCTGGAGGACAGCTCCACTAGGCAATGCCTCAGTGGGGACTTTGTTTGAGGGCTTCAACCCCACATTTCTTCAACCCCACATTTCTCCTCTGCACTGCCCTGGTAGATGTTCTCCATGAGTGCTCCACCCCTGCAGCAGACATGAAAGCATTTTCATATGTCCTCTGAAAACTAGATGGAGGCTACCAAATCTCAGCTCTTGCCTTCTGCACACCTGCAGGCCTAACTCCACATGGAAACCACCAAGTCTTGGTGCTTGCACCCTCTGAAGCAATGACCTTAGCTGGGCCTCTTTTAGCCATGACTGGAGCTGGAGCAGCTGGGGGTGCCATGTCCCAAGGCTGAACAGAGCAGTGGGGTCCTGGGCCTAGCCCACAAAACCATTTTCCCCTCCTAGCCCTCTGGGCCTGTGATTGTAGGGGCTGTCATGAAGGTCTCTGACATGCCTTAGAGATATTTTCCCCATTGTCTTGGTTATTAACATTTGGCTCCTCTTTACTTATACAAGCTTCTGCAGGTAGCTGCTTGAATTTCTCCCCAGAAAATGGATTTTTCTTTTCCACCACATGGTCAGGCTGCAAATTTTTCAAAAGTTTCTACTCTATTTCCCTTTGAAATATAAGTTCTCTTTGCTTATGCAAATGAACATAGGCTTTTAGAAGCAGCCAGACCATGTCTTGAATGCTTTGCTGCTTAGAAATTTCTTCAGCCAGATACCCTAATTATCTCTCTCAAGTTCAAAGTTTCACAAATCTCGGACACTGTCCCAGCTGCCACCTAGACTCGGAGCTCCATCCAAACCTCCAACGAAGACATCCCAGGTCAGCCATGGCCATGCAGAAAATCTTTGCCCGGGAAATCCTGGACTCCAGGGGCAACCCCACAGTGGAGGTGGACCTGCACACAGCCAAGGGCCGATTCCGAGCAGCTGTGCCCAGTGGGGCTTCCACTGGTATCTATGAAGCTCTGGAACTAAGAGATGGGGACAAAGGCCGCTACCTGGGGAAAGGAGTCCTGAAGGCTGTGGAGCACATCAACAAGACTCTAGGCCCTGCTCTGCTGGAAAAGAAACTCAGTGTTGTAGATCAAGAAAAAGTTGACAAATTTATGATTGAGCTGGATGGGACCGAGAATAAGTCCAAGTTTGGGGCCAATGCCATCCTGGGCGTGTCCTTGGCCGTGTGTAAGGCGGGAGCAGCTGAGAAGGGGGTCCCCCTGTACCGCCACATCGCAGATCTCGCTGGGAACCCTGACCTCCTACTCCCAGTGCCAGCCTTCAATGTGATCAACGGGGGCTCCCACACTGGAAACAAGCTGGCCATGCAGGAGTTCATGATTCTGCCTGTGGGAGCCAGCTCCTTCAAGGAAGCCATGCGCATTGGTGCTGAGGTCTACCACCACCTTAAGGGGGTCATCAAGGCCAAATATGGGAAGGATGCCACCAATGTGGGTGATGAAGGTGGCTTTGCACCCAACATCCTGGAGAACAATGAGGCCCTGGAGCTGCTGAAGACAGCCATCCAGGCAGCTGGTTACCCAGACAAGGTGGTGATCGGCATGGATGTGGCAGCATCTGAGTTCTATCGCAATGGGAAGTATGATCTTGACTTCAAGTCCCCCGATGATCCCGCACGGCACATCACTGGGGAGAAGCTCGGAGAGCTCTATAAGAGTTTTATCAAGAACTATCCTGTGGTCTCCATCGAGGACCCCTTTGACCAGGATGACTGGGCCACTTGGACCTCCTTCCTCTCGGGGGTGAACATCCAGATTGTGGGGGATGACCTGACAGTCACCAACCCCAAGAGGATTGCCCAGGCCGTTGAGAAGAAGGCCTGCAACTGTCTGCTGCTAAAGGTCAACCAGATTGGCTCGGTGACTGAATCAATCCAGGCGTGCAAACTGGCTCAGTCTAATGGCTGGGGGGTGATGGTGAGCCACCGCTCTGGGGAGACTGAGGACACATTCATTGCTGACCTTGTGGTGGGGCTCTGCACAGGACAGATCAAGACTGGCGCCCCCTGCCGCTCAGAGCGTCTGGCCAAATACAACCAACTCATGAGGATCGAGGAGGCTCTTGGGGACAAGGCAGTCTTTGCTGGACGCAAGTTCCGTAACCCGAAGGCCAAGTGAGAAGCTGGAGGCTCCAGGACTCCACTGGACAGACCCAGGTCTTCCAGACCTGCTTCCTGAAATAAACACTAGTGCCAACCAAAAAAAAAAAAACAAAAAAACAAAAAAACAAAGTTTCACAAATCTCTAGAGCAAGGTCACAATGCCACCAGTTTCTTTGCTAAAGCATAGCAAGAGTGACCTTTGCTTCATTTCCCAGTAAGTTCCTCATTTCCATCTGAGATCACCTCAGCCTGGACTTTGTTGTCCATATCACTGTCAGCATTTTGGTCAAAATCATTCAACAAGTCTCCAGAAAGTTCCAAACTTTTCCACATCTTCCTGTCTCCTTCTGAGCCCTCCAAACTGTTCCAACCTCTGCCTGTTACCCAGTTCCAAAGTCATTTCCACTTTTTTAGGTATCTTTATAGCAATGCCTCACTTCTCTGGTACCAATTATCTGTATTAGTCTATTTCCACACTGCTATGAAGAACTACCTGAGACTGGGTAATTTATGAAGAAAAGAGGTATAATTGACTCACAATTCCACAGGCTGTACAGGCAGCATGGCTGGGAGGCCTCAGGGAACTTACTATTACATACAACAGAAGGCAAACGGGAAGCAAGAATGTCTTACCATGGTAGAGCAGGAGAGGAAAATGAGCAAAGAAGGAAGTGCTGTACACACTTTCAAACAACAATATATTGTGAGAACTCACTCGCTATCATGAGAACAACCAGAGGGAAATCTGCCCCCATGATCCAATCATCTCTCACCAGGTCCCTCTTCCAATACTAAGGATCATAACTTGAGATAAGATTTGGATGGGAACACAGCCACACCATATCATCTGGCTAAAGATTTGTTGATTTTGTTTATTCTTTTAAAAAGTCAACATTTTGTTTCATCGATCTTCTGTCTTTGTTTTAGTCTCAATTTCATTTATTTTTGCTCTGATGTTTTTAGTTTTTTCTTTCTACTAATTTTGTTTTTTTTTTTGTTCTTGTTTTTAGAGTTCCTTGAAGTGTATCATTAGATTGTTTATATGAAGCCTTTTGAACTTTTCAGTATAGGCATTTATTACTATCAAATTAACTCCAGTGTTTCTTTGTTGACTTTCTGTCTAGATAATCTGTCCGTTACTGAAAGTGGGATGTTGAAGTTCCCTACTATTATAGTATTGCACTCTATCTCTCTCTTTAGATCTATTTATGTTTGCTTTGTATACTTGGGAGCTCTGGTATGAAGTGCACAGATATGTAAAATTGTTATATCTTTTTGCTGAACTGACCCTTTAATCATTCTATAGAGACCTTCTCTGTCTCTTTTTACAGTCTTTTATTTGTATTCTTTTTTTTTTGACAGATTCTTGCTCTGTCAGCCAGGCTGGAGTGCAATGACACAATCTTAGCTCACTGCAACCTCTGTCTCCCGGCCTCAAGCTATTCTTCTGCCTCAGCCTCTCAAGTAGCTGAGATTACAGACATGTGCCACCATACCAAGCTAATTTTTGTATTTTTGATAGAAATGAGGTTTCTCCACGTTGGCCAGGCTGGTCTCGTACTCCTGACCTCAGGTAATCTGCCTGCCTCTGCCTCCCAAAGTGCTGGGATTACCGGCGTGAGCCACTGAGCCCGGCCGTATTCTATCTAATCTGATATGTTGATATGTTGATATGTTGATAGTATTCCTGCTCGTTTTTGGTTTCCAGTTGCATGGCATATCTTTTCCCACCCCTTCACTTTTACTCTGTTGTGTCTTTATGGGTATAGTGCTTTTTTTTTAATGTAGCATATAGTTGAGTCTTGTTTCTTTCTCCATTCAACTATATGCCTTTTAATTGGATAATTGAGTGCATTTACATTCAGTGCTTTTTTTTTTGATATGTAATTACTTTTTGTTGCTTGTTTTCTGGTTGTTTTGTAACTCCTTTCTTTCTTTCTTCCTTTCTGTCTTCATTTGTGGGTAAGTTGTTTCCTCTGGCAGCATGTTTAATTCATTGCTTTTTAGTTTTAATGAATCCTATTATAAATTTTTGTATTGTGGTTGCCATGAGGCTTCTAAAATATCTTATAGACGTAACAAATTATTTTAAATAAATGACAACTTAGGTCACAAAGAACAGAATACAAACAACAATCAAAAGGAGAAAAATGACCTCTGCACTTTAACTTCATCCCTCCCTCATTTTGACTTTATGCTATCTCAGTGTGTATACTTTTGTATTGCCTATCTATTAATAGGTTGCTGTGGCTATTATTTTGTTTTCAATAGATTTGTCTTTTGGGCTTCATACTAGAGTAATGAGTGGGTTTCACACCACAATTACATTATAGAGTATTCTGGGTGCATCCATGCACTTAATTTTACCAGTGGATTTTATACCTTCAAACATTTTATTTTTGCATGTTAGTGTTTTTTTCCCCAGATTGGAGAGCTCTCTTTAGACTTTCTTATAAGACAGATCTGGTAATCTAGTAGTTATGAATTCTCGTAGCTTTTATTTGGGAGATACTGTCTCTCGTATTGGAAGGATAGCTTTACTGGATACAATATTCTTAGGTAACAGGTGTTCTTCTTTCAGCACTTTGAAAATGTCATTTTACTCTCCCTGGCATGTATGGTTTCCATTGTGAAGTCTATTTTCAGATGAATTATACCTCTTTTTTATGTTACTTGGCACTTTTCTCTTGGTGCTTTTAGGATCCACTCTTTGTCCTTGATCTTTGAGAATTTTACCTTGGAGTAGTTGTATGTGGGTCTGTTTGGTGTTCCCTGACCTTCCTTTTCCTGGATATTTATCACCTTTTTGAGTTTTGGAAAGTTTTCTGTTACTATTTGTTTGAAGATTTCTATCCCTTGCTCTTGCCCAACTCCCTCTTGAACACCAATACTTTTTAGATTTGGTCTTTTGAGGTAATTTTATATACCTTGTAAGTAATCTTTGTTCCATTTCATCCTTTTTTTCTGTCTTTTCTCCTCTGACTTTATATTTTCAATTAGGCTGTTTTTGAGCTTACTGATTCTTTCCTCTACTTAATCCATCTTGCTGTTGAACATCTCTAATGAATTATTCAGTTCAGCAAGTGTGTTTCTTGGTGCCAAGATTTGTTTGATTTTTTCCTATTATTTCATTTAAAACATTTTTTAGAGATAGGTCTTGCTCTGTCACCCAGGCTGGAGTACAGTGGTGCTGCGATCATAGCTCATTGCAGCCCTGAACTGAGTTCAAGAGATCCTCTGCCTTAGCTTCCTGAGTAGCTGGGACTATAGGCCTGTGCCAACTAATTTATTTTTTGATTTTTTTTTTTTTTTTTTTTTTGAGATGGAGTCTAACTCTGTTGCCCAAGCTAGACTGCAGTGGTGCAATCTTGGCTCACTGCAACCTCCACCTCCCAGGTTCAAGCAATTCCCCTGCCTCAGCCCCCCGAGTAGCTGGGACTACAGGCACACACCACCACGTCCGGCTAAATTTTTTTTGTATTTTTAGTAGAGACAGGGTTTCACCATGTTGGCCAGACTGGTCTTGAACTCCTGACCTCAGGATATCCACCCACCTTGGCCTCCCAAAGTGCTGGGATTACAGGCATGAGCCTCCGTGCCCAGCTGATTTCTTTTTTTTTTAAAGATGGGGTCTCTCTATGTTGCCCAGGCTGGTCTTGAACTCCTGGCCTCAAGCAATCCTCCCACCTCAGCTTCTGAGTAGCTGATGTTATATGCGTGAGCCACTGTGACTGGACTAATTCAGTTTTTAAAATTAAACTTCTCTGATAAGTTTCTGAATTACTTTTCTGTGTTATCTTGGAGATTGACGAATTTCTTTAAAACTACTCTTTTGAATTCTTAGTCAGAGAGTTTACATATTGCCATCTTATTAGGGTCAGTCACTGATTTCTTGTGTCTGTCTGGGGAGGTCATGATTCTCCATTTCATGTTGTTTCTTGTGGATATAGGTCTATGTCTTTACATTGAAGGATTAGTTATTTTTTCTAGTTTTCTTTGTCTCATCTTGGTTTCAATTGGATATGTTTGGTTAGAGATTCTTTGCACTTTGCCTGTTGATTTTTTTTTTTCTTGCTTTTTATTTTCCACTGGGCTGCTGCCTCCTTTTCAGCTCTAGATGGCACCTTAATCCCAGGTTTGCCTTGGTTCTAGCACAGTCAGAGTGCCACTCATCCTGAATCAAGAAAGTCCCAAAAGGGATATATTGGTAGTGTAGGAAGGCTGGTTAGGGATTTGTGTCGAGACCTGTGGAATGGACCTTTTACAGCATGGTGTTACTGAACATCCACTCTGATTTGGCATCTCCTTTGACTGAGTTACAGAGCAGAGTATCAAGAGTTGGGAATGGTAGTCCTGCCTCCTCCCTTTGTTTCTGGGCTCCCTTTGTCTCTGTCCTCAAGGCTATTTATCCTTTCAGACATTCTCATGCTTCTTATGGGTTGAGGCAGGGACAGATCTTCTATCAGAGGACCCAAGATGGTGGGGAAGTTGGTTGTCCACCTCGACTTCACTTTTTTCAGTGTAAAAGTGAGAGACAGGGGAAAATTTTTGACATGCTTGGTGATGGGCAGATATGGGGGAGGGGCATCATAGATATGGAATTTCAGTTCTCTTAATGCCTATTTGGAGTTTTTTCACTCTTCTGTGGCCCTTGGAACTATCTCCTTCTCATATTTGAGTTCTGGGATATTGCAGGTGATAATCTCAGCACTGTATATTTATTTTTGGTTTTCTGTAATTAGGGAGAGAAGCTAGCTTGATTCTATGACACTATTTTGGAACCAGAAGGCCTCTTTTTCTTTCTTTCTTTAAGACAGTTTTCTGTGCCTCACCATCTACCTGGTATATTTTTCTCCAAGTGACAGGTCCTCATTGTTTTTGGGTGACTGCCTAAGTTACATCAGTGATCTTCATGGGATGACTCCAAACACTCAGGGCAGTGATTTTCTTCTCCTGACCAGAAAATTCTCATGCTGACCAGCAGGTCAGTTTTGACTTTTTTAGTAACTAAGTAGGAGAGTAGATCAAGAGCTAATATGAGGAAATCCATAATTGCAATTCAGGTTTCTAATTTGGCCACTGGGCTTTTCTCTTTCTCTATAAGTGGTGTTTACCGATGCCCTGATGTGTGAAATGTACAGCGTCTTTATCTGTCATAAAAGGTAAAGTAAATTTCATATTGTTAAGATTTATGGAATTTAATAAAGTAAAATTGCCTTCCTTCTGAATATCAGAACCCATGGATAGATAATGACAGGAGTTAGATAATGATCAAAATGCCATACTTTTTCCAACTGCTTGGAAAACTTATCTTTAGATCTTTACTAAATATTAAAAGTTGAATCCAAGATGAGTAGGGGTTTGGAGAGAGGCCTTGTATGATGTCTGGGTATTATTTTACCTGATTATTTCTGGTAGTCATTCCTGACCTTGGTAGTGTTCTGACATATATGTACTGAACTGTTCTCTGGAAGATCCCAACTTGACTTTTCTCTCTGCAGCTCTCTCCCCTCTGGTATTGTTTTGTGAATTCTGTCTGTCTTGTTTTCTCTGAAATCTGAATCCAGTCTCCTCTATTCGGGGAGAAGCCCTGGAGCTCTATTATGAAAATGTTCTCCAGCTGGTAATAAATGTTCTGCACTGACTGGTGTCCAGTGTTTAGAAACAATTTTTTTTTTAATAAATTGTATCTTCTTTATTTTTAGTTGTTTAAAGTAGGAAGGTAAATCTGCTCTATTACATCCTCATGGCCACAGATTGAACTTCCTTTTCTTCATTTTTAAAACATTTTACAGAAGCAATATTGACCTATAAATAATAAACTGCTTATATATTAAGTATACAATTAGAAGCGGGGCACAGTGTGATATGTTTTGACTGTGTCCCCACCAGAATCTCATCTTAAATTCCCATGTGTTGTGGAAGAAACCTGGTGGGAAGTAATTAAATCATGAGGGCAGGTCTCTCCTGTGCTATTCTTGTGATAGTGAATAAGTCACATGAGATCTGATGGGCTTAAGAAAGGGGAGTTTCCCTGCACAAGCTCTCTCTCTCTTGCCTCCTGTGATGTAAGACATGCCTTCTGCCTTCTGCCATCATTCCCCAGCTATATGGAACTGTGAGTCCATTAAATATATTTTTCTTTATAAATTACCCAGTCTTAGGTATGTCCTTATCAGTATCATGAAAACAAAATAATACAGTAAATTGGTACTGGTAGAGTGGGGTGCTGCTGTAAAGACACCCAAAAAAGTGGAAGCAACTTTGGAACTGGGTAACAGGCAGAGGTTGGAACAGTTTGGAGGGCTCAGAAGGAGACAGGAAGATGTGGAAAAGTTTGGAACTTCCTAGGGACTTGTTGAATTTTTTTGACAAAAATGATGATAGTGATATGGACAATGAAGTCCAGGCTGAGGTAGTTTCAAATAGAGATGAGGAACTTATGAGGATCTTGCTATGTTTTGGCAAAGTGATGGGGGCATTTTGCCCCTGCCCTAGAGATCTATGGAACTTTGAACTTCAGGGAGATGATTTAGGATATCTGGTGGAAGAAATTTCTAAGCAGCAAAGCATTCAAGATGTGACTTGGGTGATTTTAAAAGTATTCAGTTTTATAAGGGAAGTGGAGTATAAAAGTTCAAAAAATTTGTGGCCTGACAATGTGATGGAAAATAAAATCCCATTTTCTGAGGAGAAATTCAAGCTGCTGCAGAAATTGCATAAGTAAGGAGAAGCTGAGTGTTAATCCCCAAGACAGTGGGGAAAATGTCTCCAGGGCATGTAAGAGGTCTTCACAGCAGCCCCTCCCATCACAGGCCCAGAGGCCTAGTGGGAAAAAATGGTTTTGTGGACCAGGCCTAGAGTCCCAGTGCCATCTGGACTCTTGGTGCCCTGCATCCCAGTTGCACCAGCCATGACTAAAAGGGGCCAAGGTATAGCTCAAGCCATGGCTTCAGAGGCTGGAAGATCCAAGCCTTGGCAGCCTCCATGTAGCATTGAGCCTGCACGTCACAGAAGTCAAAAATTGAGGTTTGGGAACCTCTGCCTAGATTTCAGAGGATGTATGAAAATGCCTGTATTTCCAGGCAGAAGTTTGCTGTAGGGGCAGGGATCTCATGGAGAACCTCTGCTAAGTCAGTGTGGAAGGAAATGTGGGTTGGAGCCCTCACTCAGAGTCCCTACTAGGGGCACCACCTAGTGAAGCTATGAGAAGAGGGCCACTGTCCCCTAGACCCATGGATATTGGTAGATTCACCAATAGCTTGCACTGTGTGCCTGGAAAAACCACAGACACTCAACGGCTGCCCATGAAACCAACTGGGATGGAGTCTATACCTTGCAAAGCCACAGGGATGGAGCTGCCCAAGACCATGAGAATCTACCTCTTGCATCAGCATGACCTGGATGTGAGGCATGGATTCAAAGGAGATCATTTTGGAGCTTTAAGATTTGATTGCCCTGCTGGATTTTGGATCCGCATGAGACCTGTAGCCCCTTTGTTTTGGCCAATTTCTTCCATTTGGAAAGGCTTTATTCACCCAATGCCTCTACCCCCATTGTATCTAGGAAGTAACTAACTTGCTTTTGATTTTACAGGCTTGTAGGCAGAAGGGACTTGCCTTGTCTCGGATGAGACATTGGACTGTGGACTTCTGAGTTAATGCTGAAATGAGTTAAGACTTTGCGGGCCTATTGGGAAGGCATGATTGGTTTTGAAAAGTGAGGACATGAGATTTGGGAGGGGCCAGTGGCAGAATGATATGGGCTGGCTGTGTCCCCACCTAAATCTCATTTTGAACTTTCACATGTTGTGAGAGGGACCTGGTGGGAAGTAGTTGAATCATGGGACAGTTCTTTCCCGTGCTGTTCTTGTGATAGTGAATAAGTCTCATGAGATCTGATGGTTTTATAAAAACTTGTGTGTTTTCCTACACAAACTCTCTCTCTCTTGCCTGTTGTGATATAAGATGTGCCTTTCACCTTCTGCCATGATTCTGAGGCCTCTCCAGCCATGTGGAACTGTGAGTCCATTAAATCTATTTTTCTTTTCTTTTTTGCAAATTGCCCAGTCTTGGGTATGTCTTTATCAGCACCATGAAAATGGACTAATAAAGAGTGGTTCATACTTGTGATCCCAGCACTTTGAGAGGCCAAGGTGGGTGGATCACTTGAGGTCAGGAGTTCAAGTCCAGCCTGGCCAATACAGTGAAACCCCATCTGCACTAAAAATACAAAAATTAGCCAGGCCTGGAGGTGTGCACCTGTAATCCCAGCTACTCAAGAGGCAGAGGCAGGAGAACTTCTTGAATCCAGGAGGTGGAGGTTGCAGTGAGCCAAATCATACCACTGCACTACAGCCTGGGTAACAAAGTGAGACTCTGTCCAAAATAGAAAAAAAGTAAAAATGAAAACATATATACAATTTGATATTTGAATGTGTATATACTTGTGAATCCATCAACATAATTAGGATATGAATATTTCCATCATTCCAAGAAAATTTCTCTTGTCCCTTTACAATCTCCACTATGTGTCATCCCACCTTCCAGCTCCCATTGCTAGGTAGTCACTAACATATCACTATGTGTTAGTTTGTATCTTTTAAATTTTCTGTAAATGGGATTATAAAGTATGTATTCTTTTATTTTGCCTTGTTTTAATTAATATTATTGTATTAGTCCATTTCACATTGCTATAACATGTCTATTGCCTGAGGCAGCATAATTTATGAAGAAAAGAGGTTTATTTGACTCACAGTTCTGCAGGCTGTACAAGCATGGCACCAGTATCTGCTCAGCTTATGGTGAAGCCTCAGAAAGTTTACAATCATAGCAGAAGACAAAGGGGGAGCCGGCTAGTCACATGATGAGAGAGGGAGCTAGAAAGAGTGGGTGGAGGTGCTAAGCTCTTTTGAATAACCAGCTCTTGTGTGAATTCACTACCATGGTGACAGCACCAAGCCATCCACGAGGTATCTGATCCCAAGACTCAAACACCTCTCACTAGGCCCACCTCCATCTTTTCAATGAGATTTGGAGGGGACAAACATCCCAAGAATATAAATTATTATTTATAGATTCATTCATATTGTGTTTATGAGTTATTTATTCATTTTTATTGCTTACTAGTGTTCTATTATATCCATTACTAAAATGTGTTTATTTAGTTTTCTGTTGATAGACACTTGGGTTATTTTCAGTTTGGGAATATTACAAATAAACCTGCTATGACCATTTTGTGTACAAGTCTATTATAACTTACTTTCTCTTTCTTTCTTTCTTTCTTTCTTTCTTTCTTTCTTTCTTTCTTTCTTTCTTTCTTTCTTTCTTTCTTTCTTTCTTTCTTTCTT
>NW_012115489.1:1391572-1424382 GCF_000951035.1 Colobus angolensis palliatus | reverse complement strand
CCTTCCTTCCTTCCTTCCTTCCTTCCTTCCTTCCTTCCTTCCTCCTTCTCTCTCCTTCCTTCCTTCCTGCCTTCCTGCCTTCCCTCCCTGCCTCCTTTCCTCCCTCCCTTCCTTCCTTTTTTATTCTTTCATTATTTTTTTGAGGCAAGCTCTTGTTCTGTTGCCCAGGCTAGAGTGCACTGGCACAATCATGGCTCACTGCAGCCTCAAACTTGGGCTAAAGCAATCCTCTTACCTCAGCCTCTTGAGTAGCTGGAACTACAGATGTGCACCCCCAATCCCAGCTAATTTATTTTTTGTAGAGTCGGTATCTCACTATGTTGCCCAGGCTAATCTCAAACTTCTGGCCTCAGGTGATCCTCCCACCTTGGCCTTTCAAAGTGTTGGGATTACAGACATGAGCTGCTATGCCTGACCTACATTCTTTTCTCTGGGTTAGCAATTAAAAGCGCAGTGGCTGAATCGTATTGTTTAACTTTTAAAAAAATGGACATAGTTTTCCCAAAGTGGCTGTACCATTTTAAATTCTTACCAGAAGAGAAAGTAGGGAATGAACCATTAGTTATCCTTCTTAAATCGGGTTGTTGCAGTTTTTCACTAATTTTAATCACAGGGCATATTAATACTTAGAGATGCCCTAAGAGATCTTTTATAATGCAAACTTACCCTTTTTCTACCTACAATGTGTAGGAGCAACACAATTTCAACTTGATAATCAGGATAACCAATTTCAATCAGTACAGTAACTTCTTTCTTTGCTATTTGATTCAGAAGCATGGGGAACCAAAAATGGCTGGATTGCATTCTTACTTTTCTGTTTAATAGAATTATTTTTGTGTCTCTTGGTGGAAACATTCCTTCATTTGGAACTAAAATGTCTAGTCTGAAAGAGCATAAGGCTGCAGGAACAGGAAGCAAAAACATTGATAGTGGATCACTAGGGGAAATAGTGAGTGGTGATGCTGCCATTTCTATCCCTTGATACCTGAACCCATGAATCCTGGCTACAGGAGAAGCAACATCATATATTACATGTGATTAAGCACATATATAGTCTCCTGGAGAACACTACCCCAGGCTTGTAATGTATTTCCACCACCTGTAGCTGTAACTTTGTCCTTTAAAAATCCTTCACTGTTCATTAAGTCAGCCACTTTAGGATGGTGGGGAACATGGTAAGACGATAAATTCCATAATTATGCACTCATGCTGCAGTTCATTTGCAGTGAAGTGAGTTTCTTTGTCAGAGTCAATGCTGTGTAGAATTCCACATCAGTAGATAAGGCATTTTGTAAGTGCATGGATGGTAGCTTTGGCGGAAGCACTGCATGAAGGGAAAGCAAGTCAAATCCAGAGTAAGTGGCTTTTTGAGTAAGAATAAAGTTCTATCTCTTTCATAATGGAATTGGTCCAGTGTAATCAATCTGCTACCCAGATAGCTGATGGGGTTACTCTGAAAAATGATGACAATCAGGCAATCAATGCTGTTCTCTGTTGCTGGCTGACTGGGTACTCTGCAGTGGCAGTATCCAGGTCAACTTGGTGAGTGGAAGTTCAGTTTGATATGCCCATACATAAACTCCATCCCTGCTACCATGGCCACTATGTTTATGAAACCATTATGCAAATGACAGGGTTGGCTGAGGAAGGAACCTAGATGTTACCCACAGAACAGGCCAACTTCTCCACTTGATTCTTAAAGTTCTTGTCTGCTGAGGTCACCCTTAAGTGAGCATTTACATAGGACACAAATATATTTATGTTTTGCCCATTCAGTTAGGTCTTACAACATACCTCTTCCCCAGAACTTTTTGCCACCAATTTTTAAGTTATGTTCCTTGCAGGTCCATGATAATCTAGCTGAACCATTGGCCACAGACAATGCAATGGACAAGTGTGATTTGTTGTGGGAGAGAAATGTTAATAAGTTTCATGCAGACTAAATGATGTCACAGGGCTGGAACATTGATTTATCTTTGAGGTTAGAGAGTGAGGGTGTATTACTGGCCTTGTTAGATAAAAGCAAACTGCCTTTGATGGCCTTGACGAACGGGTGTCAAGACAAATTTGCCAGATCAATAGTTGCATATCAGGTATCAGGGATTGTGCTAATTTGCTCAAGCAATGAAACTATTATCTGGAAGAGCACCTGCAATTAGAGTTTCCTATGTGGTTATGTTTATGACATCTATCATTCTCCAAGATGCATTTGTTTTCTGCACAAGTCAGAAATGCAAGTTGAATAGGGATGTAATGGGAATCACCACCCTTGTAATCTTTAAGTCCATAATGGTGCCATTAGTCTTTGAAATCTCTGTAGAGTGCAATATTGCTTTGGTTTTCTGTTTTTCCAGATACAGGTCATTTTAGTGACTTCCACCTGGACTTTTAAACCATGATAGTTTACACTCCACACTTCCGGGGAGCAGCATGATTGTTCTGCCACTGCTGAGTATATCTATTCCAATTACACGTTTCAAATCTGGGGAAATAATCACTATCAGTTTGGGGAATCAGACCCTTGGAATTAGGGTCTGATTTCAAGATCTAATGTTCAGTAGTCTCTTGAAAAATATAATTATTTTATTTCCTCAATGCATAGCCACACTGGTAAAAAGCTGTAGGTTCCTTTGGAGAAGGCTGGAGAGAGAGTAACGGTATATATTTCTGGTAGTGTAGTGGGGTCGTTTCCCAAGGGACCTTGCCTCCTCTTTGTTCCAGGGCTTTTGTGTCTATAAATTGTCTGAGGTCTGTGTTTTTGAACTGAAGTTATACTTTTGTTTAATCTATTTAGGACTCCTTTGCTTGTACCAATCAAGTAACAATTTTGTCAACTTCTCATTTTCTTTTCTTTTAGGGATGCCATGATGAAGTAGCTAATGCTCTAGGTCTCCATGAATCAGATTATTCTAATTATTGCTTTGACTCTACTATTCCTCATGGTAACCATGCGTACCTTGATTTTGGTGCTTAAGTGCTACCACTTGACCCCAGCCACCCCAAGATGCAATTAACTCCATTATATTTAGGGATCCCACTTCAATGGCATCATAATTTCTGACCATGAAGAAGAACAAGCATAGAGCTCTCTAGCGGTGCTGGGGCGCCCCTTGCAAACTCACACTCATGGTGAAAAAAATGTGTTCTCTTGTTCTGTTTCTTTCCTGCACTGGGTTAGCAGGCCTTACATCTTCATTTCCCTAAGCTGTTTGATACTTTTCAGGGTACCAAGGCAGATCTGGCATTTTATTTTTATTTAGTGTAGGCCACCCTTTCATCCATGTTTAATTTAATTAACCAAACAGATCCCCTTTTAACCTATTGAGCTACAATGATGAATCAAGAATCTCTGTCTAGTGCCTCATATCAATAAATTCAATCTAATCAAACTTTACATGCCTTTCACCATTACCTCACATACTCTCCTACACATGTACCCTAGATTTTTGTCATGCATATTGTTCTTTTGGTGTATAGTGAAACTTCTTATGGGTAACCTTTGACACTTCTTTGAGCTTGAGTCTATTTTTGAATCTAAAAGTAAAGAGGGATGCTAAAACAGTATGTTTCAGCAAAATAACTGAAAGAGACTGTACAGTTTCTCATGCAAATGAGATTATCTTCTCCAGATGGGTGTAGGAAAGTTGCTTCTACTGATAAAGAAGATTCAACAGAAATTAGCGGTTCAATAGCCCCAGATTCATAGGATCTGCCCATATGTCCCCATCTCAGTTTTTAGGATCTCATTTCCCAATCATTGCCTGAACTTCAACAGAAAATATCTTGCAAGGTGGGGAATTAAATTTCATTGTAATTAAGTCTCAGGAGGAGACTGGGTTTGATTTTCAGAAACATTCAACCCAGTAGCTGTAGGAGATTTTTTTTTTAGGGCAGACAAAGAAGCTTTCAGGTCATTAATGTGGAGATGGAGCTTGGAATTTAAAGCCTTGACCTCATTCTTTTCTTTCTGTGCTTTCTCTATCAAATTAGGAGAAACCAGCTATCCTCATTATACTCATGAGTTTGATTTAAATATCCCAGAACATTGCCTTTTAGAAACATTTGCTTAGGAGTATCCAATGATGATATTTTGCCACATATCTATTGCCACCTAATGCCACAGGATGAGTGCCCTCTTTAACACTGAAAAGAGTCATTGACTTCAAACATAATCAATATTTGAATCACTTGGTTCTTATAATAGAGAACCAATCCTAGGAAATCAGAATCTTAGGAAATCAGAAAAACAGTATCAATTGGACACACACACACACACACACACACACATGCACACGTATTTCAAGGACTTGGTTTACATAATTTGAGGTGTCAGCAAGTCCAAAATCTATAGGTCAGGTAGGCAGGCTGGAAAGTCTCAAGCAAGATCTGATGTTGCAGTCTTGAAGCAGAATTTATTTTTCCTCTGGGAAACCTCAGGGTTTTTTGTTTGTTTGTTTTTAAAACCTCTCAACTGATTGGTTAAGATCCACTACATTATTGAGGATAATCTATCTTACTTAAAGTCAACTGATTGTAGATAATAGGCATGCTATATAATATTTTCATATAACACCTAGATTAGTGTTTGATTAAATAACCATGTACTCTATCCTAGCCAAGCTTACAAATAAAACTAACCATCAGAGAAGAAAATTTGGAGTGCTCTGTTTTATGGCTTCCTTCTCTACTTGTGAAAAAATCTTTGAACTACAGCTCTGGACTTGAGTGTGGTGCTCTTCTTTCTGAGTCACATCTCTACTTTGGTATCTGAGTGCTATGTGGAGGAGTGGGCAGTAGGCATATGTCTCCTCCCCCAGCAGGAAACCTCACACTTACAAGGTGGGTCATGGTTAAGTGGCACCCCAGTATTCACAACACTGCTATGCCCAAGGTAGAGCTCATGCTTCACAAGTGGGGGCTGGTTGGTAGAAGGGAGCCCCCACTTCCTGGACACATTTGGCCAGAACTTAGCTGCAGCAACAGGTAGAAGAGGGCAGGATGAGAAATGTTTACATCCTGCCCCTCCAAGAAAAATAACTCTCTGGCTGAGAGCTGGGGTAGGGGCAAGAGGGAGGGAGCCTACATTCTTGGCTGCAATTTGGGAGTTAATGGGAGCAGTCGAGGAAATCAGCCTCTCAGAGTTAGTTGAGTAAAGGGAGACAGTGGGTGTTCATTCAAATACCACAGACCCTAGGCTCAGTTTTCAGTGAATTTTTGTAGATTTTCTTGAATAAATATTTCTTCTTTTTCTGTATGCCCTAGAACAATGTCCAGCATTTGTGTGTGTGTGTGAGTGTGTGTGTGTGTGTGTGTGTGTGTGTGTGTGTGGTTTTCACCAGTTTTGGTATGAACAGTGTCTGAAGAGTTACTCATGCTATTATGCTGGGAATGGAATGCTGGTAATGATGGAGCATTGTTAAACTTACCAAGCAATTCTTCTCAGGAATGTAACTGAGGCACCATGCCTTCTACTTTGTGTGTGGCAATGGCACATCCCTTTTTGTGAGTTCCTTTGTATATATAATATGTCTTGAATAAGTGCACCCTGTGTATGTCTTGAATGATGGTGCTTGATGAATCTCCTCCAAGGAGGACATCCTCATTGTAATGTCATAACTGCTCCTGGATATGGTTGGATATGGTGATGGTCTTCCTGGCAGTGATTGTGGGCCAGGATATTAAGGTTCCCCACAGTGAGCCAGTTACAGGTGATTTATGGCCTTTCAAAGATAAAGATAAAGGGAAACTGACTGAGATCCTATTGAAATAGGCCTTGAATGGAGCATATTTGCAAATCTATGGTTGCAAAGTATTAGTTAGTATTCAAATGTAGTAAGCAATTTTTGATAACCATGGGTATGAGGTTCTAAATGTGATGGATCCTGGCATTAAGGCGATAGTAAAATGTTGTGAGGCATCATTAATTCTTGCTAGATTTAAAAATAGTCCAATGTGGGCTTTAAAAGGGAGAAAGAATGGAGACAATCAACCCTTTTCTAAATAGATCTTTCATAATGGAGTTTAATCCTTAAAGGCCCTGTTTTACTCTATTTTGGGCAGTGTTAATAATTTTAATATATTGAAGCAGATCCACAGCATCCTTTTGTTAAGCCAATTCTAAGTGCCGAAGAAATAATTTCATGTTAGTTTTTTAGTTGTCAGATAGGAGCAGCCATGCCCAGAATGGAATGGGATATTTTAGGAAGTGAGTCTTAAGACTATGGAGTACTGATACGGTTTGGCTGTGTCCCCACCCAAATCTTATCTTGAATTCCCACGTGTTGTGGGATGGACCTGGTGGGAGGTAACTGAATCGTGGAGACAGTTCCTGTGCTGTTCTTGTGATAGGGAATAAGTCTCGTGAAATTTGATGGCTTTTTTCTTTTTCTTTTTTTTTTTTTTTTGAGATGGAGTCTCGCTCTGTCACCAGGCTGGAGTGCAGTGGCGCTATCTCAGATCACTGCAACCTCTGCCTCTCAGGTTCAAGTGATTCTCCTGCCTCAGCCTCCTGAGTAGCTGGGACTACAGGTGCGTGCCACCATGCCTGGCTAATTTTTTTGCATTTTTAGTAGAGGTAGGGTTTCACCATATTAGCCAGGATGGTCTTGATCTCCTGACCTCATGATGCACCTGCCTCAGCCTCCCAAAGTGCTGGGATTACAGGCCTGAGCCACCACGCCCAGCTGAGATATGATGGTTTTATAAGGGAGAGTTTCCCTGCACAAGTTCTCTCTCTCTTTGCCTGCTGCTACCCATGTAAGACATGACTTGCTCCTCCTTGCCTTCTGCCATGATTGTGAGGTCTCCTGAGTCGTGTGGAACTGTAAGTCTATTAAATCCTTTTTCCTGTATAAATTACCCAGTTTCAAGTAGGTCTATTGGGAGAACCCACTCCCGATGTTTAACGTGGGTTCTTTTCTATTTCCCAAGTGTCTTGGCTGGGTTGAGAAATAAAGGGAAAGAGCACAAGAGAGAGAAATTTAAAGCTGGGTGTCCGGGGGAGACATCACATGTCGGCAGGATCCGTGATGTTCCCCGAACCGTAAAACCAGCAAGATTTTATTAGCCATTTTCAAAAGGGGAGGGAGTGCATGAATAGGGTGTGGGTCACAGAGATCACATACTTCACAAGGTAATAAAATATCACAAAGCAAATGGAGGCAGGGCGAGATAACAGGACCACCGGATGAGGTAAAATTAAAATTGCTAATGAAGTTTTGGGCACACATTGTCTCTGATAACCTCTTATCAGGAAACAGGGTTTGAGAGCAGATAACCTGTCTGACTAAAATTTATTAGGTGGGAATTTTTGTCCACCTGATAAGCCTGGGAGCACTATAGGAGACCGGGGCTTACTTCATCCCATCAGCTTCGACCATAAAAGACGGGACGCCTTAAAAAGGGGCCGTCTATAGGCCTACCTTCAGGGCGTATTCTCTTTCTCAGGGATGTTCCTTGCTGAGAAAAAGAATTCAGCGATATTTCTCCTATTTGCTTATGAAAGAGGAGGAATATAGCTCTGTTTCCATCTAGCTCACTGGTGGCCAGTTCAAAGTTACCTCTTTTGTTCCCTAAACATCGCTGTTATCCTGTTCTTTTTTAAACATGCCCAGATTTCATATTCAAACACACATGCTCTACAATTTGTGCAGTTGACACAATCATAGCGTCCTGAGGCGACATTCATCCTCCTCAGCTTACAAAGAAGATGATGGGATTAAGAGATTAAAGTAAAGACAGGCATAAGAAATCACAAGGATGTTCACTGGGGAAGTGATAAGTGTCCATGAAATCTTCAAAATTTATGTTCAGAGATTACAGTAAAGACAGGTGTAAGAAATTATAAAAGTATTAATTTGGGGAACAAATAAATGTCCATGAAATCTTCACAATTTATGTTCTTCTGCCGCGGCTTCAGCCGGTCCCTCCGTTTGGGGTCCCCGACTTCCCGTAACGTAGGTCTTTATCAGTAGCATGAAAACAGACTAATACAGGTATTTGGTACCAATGCTTAAGATGGGGCATATATATTTGCCCTCTATATTATATTGGATAACTCCTTAAAAGTACAGAAGTGATATTACTTAAATTTAGTGAAATATTCTGATATATCTGTAACTTTTGCCCCATTGTTGATTAAGGTTATTATGGTTTGCATGGGTGTATTCGATCTGATGTTAATCTAGAACTTATAATGTAGAGAGAAAACAGCTAATCAGTGTCCTTTAATTTTTCTGTAAAAATAAATTTTAGATTTCCAAAAGGTTAAGTTGTAGACCTTTGTTTTAGTTTTTGTTCTTGCATCCCACCTGTTCCCCTCCCCACCCCTTCTGGCTAACCTAATTCTCTCTTTCTCTTTTTGGTTGTTCTCAGGTGTACTTTTGTGGTGGTGGGTGGGTGTCCTTTCTAACATGCTCATCTTTGTAAGTTTCTTTCTGAGAGAGTTCCAGTGAGTATCAGCAAGGTTAGAGACCTTCTTTCTGGTAATTTTGAGAGACCCAAGGCTTAAATTGGGTTTGAAAGAACTCTTTGGCTGTACAGTGTTGTCATGGGTGCTTTTCCTGATAACTCTGTTCCTTTGGAACATTTTTAGCTACAGAGATATAATCAGCAATAGAAGCAAATACTTTTTCTGAGGTCCCAGTGGACCATCTATTTTTAGGATTGTGGATGTGACCATGCCATGCAATGACTGCCATTCTTCACACCATTTGGTGGGATCATATATTGCACTGATGTCAGTCTTAACCCTGAGTGCTCTTTACAATGATGTGTGTGTGGGAGGTAATATCTGATTGGGACACATAACCAGTGCTCATAGGGTAAGAGTTATTCAACTGATCTAGTGTCAGCCACAGCTCATGCTGTAATTGAGAAACACAATTCCATCTGAGTCATACAGATAGCTTTAGTTTGAGACACATGACCCAGCGCTACTGAAAAGAGGGTCCCAATTTGTCATTCCTGTCTCACAATGCAAATTATTGAAACTTCTGATTGAAACTTGAATTGAGGTGAGGATTTTCCCACTTTGGCCTGGCTTGCTTGGTTTGAAGTTCTCATTAGTAACAAGGGAGAATGAGTTGAAGTTTTCTTCTTAGTTTGCCCAGATGAGGCACCGAAAGTGAAGTAGGAGCTGGGGCTGGAAAGGAGTCAGCAGTCGAACTCCAAGAATGGAGTCAGACTTCTTATTACACATGGGTGATGGGGGAGGGGTGGGACTGGTAAGTATAGTGAAGGGAACTACCATTTTTTAATTTTGCCCTTTAGAATTTTTTGACTTAATGAAAACCTATTTGTAGGTATCATTTTAAATAATGAAAATGAATTTTTCTGAAAGAGAAAAGAGTATGGGCTCTGAAATCAATCTGACCTATATTTAAAAACAAGCCCTACAGCTCATTATGTGTGCAAAGGAGACAAATTACCTCACACTGCATTACTCTCTATTGTCTCATCTGTAAGTGTAATAGCTGTTCCTTTAAATGAAAACTTTAAGTGGAAACTTTTATAACTTTAAATTGAATAAAAGTGCCTGGATAATGATAAAGTCTCAACATTATCAGGTTGTGCAATAGAATGAATGAAAAAGAAAAACAAAACCAAATCAACATAAAACTTTACAAGTATGCATTTCCATAAATGTAAAATTAATAGAATAAAACTTTAATATCATCATGCTAATGTTAATCTATGTTGTATGATATATTTACCTTTTTAACCAATTTGTGTTTTCTTAGATATTAAAGAGGAGGAAAAATCATACCAAGTTATCAGGTGGGTTTTACCTGAAGATTATCAAAAAAGAATGATAAAGCATTTCAATAGCTACATAGAAACAGCACTGGATGGCAGGTAACTTCTTTTTATTCTATGAAGCAAAGAGTCACTATTTTAGTAATACAAATGAACAGAGAGATGCATGATATTTGGAGTGAGTTTTAGAGAAATGGATGGGTGGGTGATGGATAGATGGAGGAATAGATGATATGTGAGTGGATGAATGGATAGATGGATGAATGGTTGGATAAATGAGGGGATGGAGAAATAGAGGACAGGTGGGTGGTTGGGTGGATAGAGTAGACAAGGTTTGCATTCCCAACAATTGAGTCTATATTGTCCTTCTTCTACCATAAAGGTTCTATAGAAAGCAGGAGATTGCTCCTCTGAGCCTTCCTTACAACACTTCACGTATAATCTTTGTATGCATTCTCCCCAATAAAGAAGCTAGGATCTTCAACTCTTTTGTTTGTCAAGAAAAAAGAAACACCTATTCTCACTTATTTTCCCTCCTTTGTCCTCTCATAAATTCACCAGTGGAGAAAACTCTTACGAACATTGATTTTTCACACCTTGAACCTTCACCTTTTAAACTCCTTAAAGGTAATCAAACACCTGGATCTTACACAATGAGAGATGAGCCTGAGACTTTTTGCCCTCACCTGGAATACAAGGAATCTCCTTCATCTGCCACATAAAAGAGGAGAAACACAAATCCATGCCATTCTTAGTTAATTATAGTGGCTTCATCCTCTTTGCTTTCCTTGAAAATTCTACTCAGTAGTCAAGGTGGTGCTCAAATCTAATTATTCCATAAAGCTTGCTTCCTCACTCAAACTGGAAGACCACATACTCTCCTCCATAGATCTGGTATATAGCACTCATTTGATACTTAGTCTATGGCATCTTGTGTTGTTATATATTTTTAAAGTATATGTCTTGTCTCTTTTCTTCCAGCTTGATTTCTTTGAAGACAGGTTCCAGATACATGTTAAATATTGTCTAAGTTACTGGGATCAGTGTCTTCCTGTGATTTTTTTCAATTTATTTACTTGAAATATGATTAATGTTATACTTTTGAGAAGTTTATACTGTATACATTGAATTTATCCACAATATTTAAAAATCATTCTTTATGTAAAATCTTTTAAAAAATGAAATAGTGGATAATTTCAGAGAATCGTCATTGTTGTAATTTAAAGTTGATTCTTAAGAACAGGCAGAGATCTGCATATCACTCATGAGTTCTAAACCTGCAGGCCTTCTTTATGTGAAGTGACAGGCTTGCTGGGCTATTGCTTCTTCCTTTCTTTATGTGATTAGGAGGTCTGTGGTCTCCAGAGCACCTGTACCTATTACCACTGCTCGGGAAATTTTTCATCTACTCTTCTGGATTCTATACAAACAGGATTGTTTTCTATGCAAGCAATGATGGGAAGACATTGTAGCTTCTGGAATAGTGACATAGGCAAGAGTCTTAACTAGGTGTCAGTAAAACTTTAGCATTATTTTATATGAATGTTCCAGCCAGCATGAAGTGAAAAGACTAAACTTCAAACCAGGCTTTCATTTTTATTTGTTTTTTACTACTTAACTCCTAGGCTAGGAAGACGAATCTCATTTCAGCTGAGATTTTGGATTCTAATATTGTGATCAAAAAGTTCACTGCACGAGACAATGTGTCAAATGCAAGATACACAGTATTTTTTAAAAAGACTACATCATCAATAGTTAAGGAGCCTGTCAAATTACTTACATAGATTTCTGGAGAAAAGATAGTCACTCACAAAAAGTCAGCATATAAATGAGGGTTAACAGGATTTATAAAGGAGACATAGAACTCTGAGACCTGCTATAGTCAGAGTTGGCTCCCAGAGTAGAAGGACGTTGAATTGGCATTGATGGTGGGTGGGAATTGGGTCAGGGGAGGAAATAGGATGGGAGCAAGTCGGGACATTTTAGAGAGCAGGAGTATCTGGACCAAAGTGACCAGAGCTGAGAGTATCTGTTGAAACATTGTAGAATGGGTGCATGGATACTGGTTATATTCTTACATACCTGAAATATTTTTTTGAGTCCAACATTCTCCCAAATACTGTAAAATTATACTTTCCTAAATATTTATTATTTATTTTCTTTATTACAGAGACGAATTTGAAGGCCTTCTAAAGTTAATGGAAATATTTGGGATTCAATGTCATTATTTGCTAAGCAGAAAGGATATAATGGATTCCTTAAAGAATGAGAACTTTGATCTGGTATTTGTTGAAGCATTTGATTTCTGTTCTTTCCTGATTGCTGAGAAGCTTGTGAAACCATTTGTGGCCATTCTTCCCACCAGATTCGGCTCTTTGGAATTTGGGCTACCAAGCCCGTTGTCTTATGTTCCAGTATTCCATTCCTTGTTGACTGATCACATGGACTTCTGGGGCCGAGTGAAGAATTTTCTGATGTTCTTTAGTTTCTCCAGAAACCAATGGGTCTTGCTGTCTACATTTGACAACACCATCAAGGAGCATTTCCCAGAAGGCTCTAGGCCAGTTTTGTCTCATCTTCTACTGAAAGCAGAGTTGTGGTTTGTTAACTCTGATTTTGCCTTTGATTTTGCCCGGCCCCTGCTTCCCAACACTGTTTATGTTGGAGGCTTGATGGAAAAACCTATTAAACCAGTACCACAAGTAAGTAAACCCTCAGCATTCAGTTTGGGATTCACATAGAGTCCTTGGGTGCATAGTTGGTGGCTGCCACCTGCCAGTGGATTCCTGAAGTTGAAATAGGGATTGGCAAGGGAGGCACCTAGCGCATGTTCTTAAAGGAAGTGCTGACTTTCAGAGTTTGGCCAGTACAGTGTCAGGCCTTGCAGGATCCTGAGATAGAAGATTTCCTTAAATTGGCTTTTTTCTTGCCATGCCCTGGACTTAGAATCAGTGAGATGAACCCTTCAATTAAAGTTGCCATTTTAATTTTTATTTTGTGTGATTATGTGTAAAATAAATATGTAGTTAGTGCCCATTACATGAAATAATTGTTAAGGAGATGAGCTGCTCACAGTGAAACAGACAACACTGGATTCGGAGTAAGCAGGGTGGGACTGCATGGGACTGACAGCAAGAACTGACAGTGGTATCTCCAGTGTTCCCTGCCTGTAGAGCCCTGGCTCCTGGCTCCACCTAGACTTTCTGACTTGATTCGTCTGGAGTGGGCCTCTGCTATTAAAATTTGTAAATGCTGTCGGGTGATTCAAATGCACAGCGCAGACTCAGAACCACTGCTACTGAAGGTTTTCAAAGGGAGGAGAACTCAAATGAGTTGGCTGCCTGTTGCCTCTGAGCACTGGGTTCCTATTTTACAGAAGTCATCATATTTAGTACCTTGCCCTCTATAGGGAGGTGTGGTCATTTTCATTTTTATTAATGGAGGAGGACAGAAGCACAGGTGATGTAGGTGACCTTCCCACCACTGTGCAGTGCAGAGGCCCTGAGACCCTGGATTTGGCCTGGACTTTCCAGGTACCAAAGTGACTATTCTTCCTCCCCTAATCTTATATTGAGTAAGCAGGAAGAGTTGGGGAATGATCTATGGATGAGATGGGCTTTGCATTGGTGGTAGGTGTATTTAGGAATGGAGCTGGGAGGGAAAGCACCCCAGGTCGGGGAGCAGGGGACCTAACGTGTGGAGGTGCAAGTGAGATGGCCATAACACTGAGTTCTCTGGGTGATGCTGGCTAGATTAGTGTAGTAAAAGATTCATTTGCATGCATAAAACCATAGGGATTTAGCCGAGGTCTTCGCTACCGGGAGGGTGGGTCAGGTCTTGGCATTGGGGCAGTTGTGGAAATTGTTAAGAAGAGAATAATGGGAGTTGAGATTATGAGATAACAGATGCTTATTTTCAAATATTTTTTCTCTTTTTGATTATTTTAATTGCGGTCAAATCTATATAATATAAAATATACCACTTTAACCATTTTTAAGGGTATGCTTCAGTGGCATTGAGTACACTTATATTGTTGTGTAGCTATCATTACCATCTGTCTCCAGAACTTTTTTTTTATCTTCTCAAATTGAAACTTCCTGTGGATTAAACAATATGTTAAATAGAATGAGCATTTGGCTCAGCCATCAAAGATGTGATTCAGAATAAAGTGGTTTCCATTTTTTCTTAGAGGTGCCATCTCCACCCCACATTCCGACAACTACAGGCATGAACAGTGCACAGCACCTCCCCTCCTTATCCCCTACCTTCCCACCTCGGTACGTGGCTGTGTCCACAGCATGAACAAGCCATTCCCAACAGCCACAAGGGGTGGGAAAAAAGTGGGACTGCCATTGTGGCCCCATGAATCAGCTGGCCAGCGCCTCCCAGTGGGACTTTTTCTCCCCGGCCAAGGAGTTCAGCCTGGCCTGAACTGGGGGAAGACTATAGTGATTAAAGGAACTTATTTGCACAGAGCAAGAGGTTCTTTCCCCAGGACCTCCCCCTTTTGCCCCTTAAACTGTATTTTTCTTTCTTTTCTTTCTTTCATTTTCTAAGCGAGAGGGTTCCTTTTCCCAGCACGCTGCTTCTGATAGAGAAAATAATGGAGGAGCGACCTCTGCTGGCTGATAACTGCAAATTCGGCAGGGTCCATTTGAGACCGTCTGAGCAGACCCATGCAGCCCCTGAAATCTGTTTTTGTCCCAAACTCAATTCCAGGTTTCAGGCTGAGGCCCTAGAAGGGAAAACCCGATTTGAGGGATCAAAAGTCAGGCAACAGGCACAATGTAAATGGGCAGGACCAATTCCTGCTGACTAAACCCTCACTTCATGGAGGGAGGCTATGCTCCATGGCATAAATGAGGCCCAGGGAACTCAAAGGTTTTCAACAGCAGAGGAAATAGAGGCATAGGTGAGGGGAGATAATTCCTATTCTCTAGTCCCACCCTGCTTCATGGGTGCAGACCACAATGGCACCTGTGGGTGGCATCCATGAGGTTGCCAGGACTCAGGGACAACAGATAGAAGACAAAGTCCCTTGCTTTCTCTCTCCCTCACACCCTGAGTTTTCGTTGAAAGAAGGAAGGGAAATGAGGGACACCTCTATTTCCCTGTCTTTCAGAATGGGCAACCAGCTCTCTTCACCACCCACAGCTTATTCTCCTCTGGAGTGTATCTTGAACCACTGAGACTGCTTTGACCCTCAGAATCTGGAGGAAAAACACCTGAAAGTGTTTTCATAGCCCTCAAAACAAAGGTTTGGCCAAATTATGAAGGACTGACTTGGTCTCGGGAAGGAACCATTCATTTTGATACCATCTGGCAGCTGGACCTTTTCTGTAGACATGAGGACAAATGGTCTGAGGCCCCATATGTGCAGGTTTTCTATACCTTACAGGGAAATCTAGACCCTTGCTGACAGTGTAGGATTGATCCAGCCCTCCTGCTTGTCATTTCAGGAGAGGCTGCAAAGGGCAATTCCAGGGAACTAAAGAAACAAATCCCAGAGGCACTCCCAACAGGGCAGCCAGCTCCCTCCAGCTCTGCTCCTCTGGGTCCACCTCAACCTCCCTATCCAGCTTCAACCTCTCACTTGCCTAATCCTAGAAATCCTCACCCTAGACAAGCCCCAGTCTCACTCCTGCCCTTCCAATGGATGCCTGGTGAATTTGGCCCCAGTAAGATCCAGATCCCCTTCCCCCTACAGGACTTAAAGTAAATTAAGGGGGATTTTGGCAAGTTTTCGCATGACCCTGACAGATATATAGAGGCTTTCCAGAATTTAACCCAAGTATTTGAACTCTCTTGGAGAGATACTGTGTTACTTTTGAATCAGATCCTGATGGAACACTGAGAAGCAGTCTGCTCTGCAAGTAGCTGAGAGATTTGGTGATGAACTTTGTTTCACATATAGTATCAGGAAAGGGGGCAAACTTTATCCAACTGGAAGAGAAGCAGTACCAGTAAATGACCCTGGATGGGATCCCAGTGATGAGATGGGAGACTGGAAGAGAAGACACTTTCAGGTGTGCATCATGGAGGGATTAGGTGGGACTAGGACCAAGCCTCTCGATTATAGCAAGCTATCTATGATAGAACAAGGATTTAATGAAAATCCCACTGCCTTCTTGGAGAGGCTAAGAGGGGCCTTGGTCAAGCACACCTCTCTATCTTCTGATTCAGACAAGGGGCAACTAATTCTGAAGAATAAATTTATTCTCAGGCAGCCCTTGATACGAGGAGGAAGTTGCAGAAATGGGCCTGGGACCAGATAGTACTTTAGAGGACTAACTGAAAGTGGCCACCTTGGCCTTTTACAATAGAGATAGGGGGACACAAGAAAGAGGCAGAAGCCTTAATGGCCACCGTGCAAGCCCAGAAACCCCAGAATTCCCAGGGTATACTTGTTAACTGCTACAGATGTGGCAAGAACAGTTGTTTCTCTTCTGAAGTTGAACTGCTTCTATACAAGGTTTAATTTCTTCCACCAGGGTGAAACAGCTCAAAGCACAATGTTATCAATATTTTGACTTGTTATTTCTGTGATCTTTGGCACTAGATTATTTTCTTGTATAATACACATATTTAACTCATGCATGCTTAACCTTATAAAACTTGGTTTTTCCTCTCACCTAGAGGCCATCAAACTGCAAATGGTCAGGCAACCGGAGCCTCGGGGACAATGGCTCCCTTTTGCAAGGACCCTTAGATAAACCTCTGGGAGGAATCTGACTGCTGTTTTCTCCAAAACAATGCCCCCTGTCAGCAAAAATTAGCTAAGATTGGCCATCATTCATATTCTAATGGCAGTTAGATGTGCCTCTTCAGAGAAGGGAGTTGATACTGCTAGGAGACAGTATCTACCCAGATACTGCTGGGTAGAAGAGGGCAGTTCCTTGGCAAAGGTCCCACCTTCAAGCCTGGAAACCTCTGGCCCTAACTGAGAACATGCATTCCTGTTTTCACACAAAAAAGTTGCCTTTTGGCTCTCCACATGCCCCTCTCCTATACCCATATAAACCTCAGACCTCAGGTTCCAGAAGCAGATGAAAAGTAGATGAACAGGAGAGCAGAAGAATGGCATAATGGTGTGGCAGAGAGAAGAGAAGGAGAATCTGAACACCAAGAGGAGTTCAGCTGGGGGCGATTGGAGAGGAAATTGGCCACTGGACGGCTGAACTCCAGGAAGAGCATCTTCCCATTCCATCTCCTTTCCAGCTCCCCATCCATCCCACCTTCACCACTCAATAAAACACTCACATTCACTATCCTCAAGTCCATGTGTGACCTGGTTCTTCCTGGATGCCTGAGAAGAACCTGGGTACCAAGAGGGCATTGAGCTGGTTAACACTTAAGCCGTCTGAGGATAGCAAAGCTAAAAGAGTGCACTGTAACACACACCATGCTCACTTGGGCTTTAGAAGTTGCAGGCACCCACCGTTATACACTGCTGTGGGGCTGGAGCCCCAAAGCACTCACCCAGGCTCCTGCACCTGCCCATCTGCATGCTCTCCCTACCATAAGGAGTTTGAGCAGCAGCGGAGGCTGCAGCCAAACTGACAAACTACACCCTTGTCACATATCCTGTGAGGGAACTTTCCCATTTCGCTGTCATCAAAATTTTTTTGACCATGATGCAAAAGTCTATTTCTGGGCTCTCTCTTCTATTCCACTGGTCCATGTGTCTATCTTTATGGCAGTACTACACTACTTGGATTACTGTAACTTTGTAATATGTTTTGAAATCAGCAAGTGTGAGAACTCCTTCTCTGCTCTTTTTCAATATTGTTTTGACTATTCAGGGCTCTTGATAGTTCTTATACATTTTAGAATGATTTTTCTGTTGCAAAAGAAGTTATTGGGATTTTGATAGGATTTGTATAGAATATGTACATCCCTTTGGATTGTACATGTTTGACATCTTAATAAGTGTCCCAATTCATGAAGCCAGAATGCCTTTCCATTTTTTGTGTATGTCTTTAATTTCTTTAAGCAAAATTTTGATGTTTTCAGTGTACAATATTTCACCTCCTTGGTTAAGTTTATTTCATTCTCTCTGATGTTATTGTTGATGAAATTGCTTTCCTAATTTCTTTTTGGAATTGTTCATTGTTAGTGTGTAGAAATGCAGCTGACTTTAGAGACTTGATTTTTTTCCCTTCGATTTTGCTGTATTTGTTTATTAGTTCTAACAGATTTTTAATTTTTAGTATGTGTGTATGTTATCTTTAAGGTTTTCAATATATAGAATCATGTTATCTGCCATTATTTCTTCAAATAGCCTTTCTTTCCCTTTCATTTTCTCTCATAGTGCATATATTGATCCACATGATGATGTCCTATTGTCCCTTACGTTTTGTTCATTCTTTTTTCTTTTTCTTTCTCAGAGTTGACAATTTCAAATAATTTGTTTTCAAGTTCACTGATTATTTCTTTTGCCCGTTTGAGTTACCTATTGAAACTCTCCAGAAAATAATTCAATTTGATTATTTCATATTTCAGCTCCAAAAATTTCCCCTTTTTTAAATTAAAAGCTTTCTCTTTGTTGATATTCTAAATGTGTTTAAATATTGATTTTCTTCTTTACTTTAGTTTTTTCCGTGTTTTCCATGAGCTCCTTGGGCATATTTAAGACAGTTTCTTTAAAAATATTTGTGTAGTAAGTCCAATGCCTGTGTTTCTTCAGGGAGGGTTTCTGGAGATTTATTTTGTTTTTTAAAATTATGTGTTTTGACTATTTCTTTGCATGCCTTGTGATCTTTTGTTGAAAATTAGACATTTGAACAATTAGTTACTTCTGTCAGTCTTTGCAGTCTGGCATGGAAGAGCATGTTTTGAGTGTTTTTATCAAGATTAAGGTCTTCTTAGGTGTTTTTTTGGTTATGTGTCTCATCTGGACCTTTGTGTGTGCTTTTCTTCCCCCAGTTCCCTCTGTATGCTCAACTGTTTTTGAATGCCTTAATTTCCCAATGAACCTCGCCCAGACTCTTCTTGGACTTTAGATGTTCTATTATATTCTTCTGCCCATAACCTCTTGACCCAAGCCTTCATAGGTCTGCAGTATCCCTGAAGCTTTCATACGTCATGGTACCTACCACTGCTTTCTATGGCTTCTGTCAGCTTGAAATCTGAGCTATCTCACCATTCCCAATGTGAGCTCTGAATCAGGTGAGACAAACCAGTCACTAAGTAGCCAACAGACAGGTTAGAATGTTGTAAATAGTTTCTATTCTGCTCCTTCCAGCTGAGGGAGGGAATGCACAATTGAGCTTTTGCCTCTGGACTGTGGTCTGCCACTCCAGGGCAAAGGTAAATAAAATGGATTAGAAATTTATACTGTTTGAAAGTGGCTTTTTCTTGATTGGGCATTCGGTTTCTTGCTATGTATGTTTGACTGGTTTTCAAAACTATACGGAGTTATTTGTGTCAGTCTCCAGTTGATTTTCAAATGTTTCCCTGAAAGAACAAGGGCATGTGGCTTCTGATTAACATTATTGCTCTGCTTCTTTTGATTTTATATTATGATTTTATAATTACAAGAACAACAAAGCTGTTTTCAGTTTGTTAATTGAAATGGCAGTTCAGGCAGTGTTATGCTGGATGGAATCAAGTTATCCCACAGAATGACCCAGTAGAATGAGGGACTCAGAACTAGAGACAGTCACAAAAATGCTGAGAGAGGAAGAGTCTGAAGAAATGTTTCGAAGTAATAATTGATGAAACAGTGCTAAAGCTAAGTTTTAGGGCATTAGATCATAATCTTTCTTAAGAATTACCTGAGGACCAAAATAGGCTGGGTAGCTATGCAAATATCAGACAAAATAGAGTGTATGTCAAAAATATTTACAAGAGACAAAGACATTACATAATATAAAATTTTATGTTTGCAATAACATAATTATAAGTATCATTTAAAAAATATATGAAATATCATCAACAATATATAAGAGCTGTAAATATATATGCACCAAACAACAGAGCACCAAAATATGTGAAACAATAATTGATGGAATTGAGGAAGAAATAGACATTACTACAGCAATAGCTTGGGACTTCAATACCCCATTTTTAGTAATGGAAAGATTATCTACACAAATGATCAATAAATAAATAGTTATCTTGAACACCATCATAAACCAACTGGACCTAATAAAAATTTAGAGAATACTCCACCCAACAACAGCAGACTACACCGTCTTCTCAAATGCACACAGAATATTCCCAAGATAGTCCATATGTTAGGCTACAATATAAATCTCAATACATTTCAGAAGATTGAACTCATCAAAGCATTTTCTGTAATCACAATAGGATGAGCTAGACATCAATAACAGGAAAACATCTTAAAAAATCACAAATTTATAATTTATATGCAAAAAAGTGTCCTCAGGTATCAGAAAAATGACTTCTAGGTCATCCAGAGAGAATACGAGCACAGTGCAGCAGACACTGAGCTCTGCCAGGAGCCATAATAATAGCTTCAGGAGAGTGAAGACAAGGCACTGATGGGAGGGTGTGTTTAGTAAATAGACTGGGTTTCATTTCATGGCCACTTAGGCTTTCTCAAACAATTTTGTCACCTCCTTTCTTTTGTCATCTCTCTCTAGGACTTGGAGAACTTCATTGCCAACTTTGGGGATGCTGGGTTTGTCCTTGTGGCCTTTGGCTCCACATTGAACACCCATCAGTCCCAGGAAGTCCTCAAGAAGATGCACAGTGCCTTTTCCCACCTCCCTCAAGGGGTAATATGGAAATGTCAGAGTTCTCATTGGCCCAAAGATGTTCGTTTGGCCACAAATGTGAAAATCATGGACTGGCTTCCTCAGAGTGACCTCCTGGGTAAGGACTGCTGAGGTCTGCTCTTCTCTTTCAATTGACCTGTCTTTGGGGCTCACTGGTGTTCTGACCTCTAGCTGGGCATTTGTACCAGCCTAGGAAGTAGCTACTCATAGGTAGAGGTAACGCTCAGAGGGCAGGAAAAGAACAGCTAGCTGGAATTCTTTGGGAATCAGGCTGTACTTCAAAAGTGGTGAAAACAGTCATTTTCTCTTTTTCTTTCTAACCCAAGGAAGGCCTGAAGTTTCCAACCAGAGGTGATATATGGTCATGTTCCCTTGACCCTACTACATTTGACACTGAACAGAGTCACCCCAACACAATCTAAGACAATGTGTAAACTCCAAGAGCAAATATCTAGGGGTATGTTGCCCCTGTTTTGTGGCCTCCTGACCACCTGTTTAGCAATGAATGTGCCATTACACAAACGCACATGTATCTATATAAATACATCTTCTTTATCTACTAAGGAAGTGAAGGACTCATACATTCACAACATTGATTCTAACATTGTTTGAAGGATGTGCCATGATATTAGTGCCAAGGTGAGTAATCACATAGTCAGGTATTGAGTAATTTGGTAACAGAGTTCCTTACACTTCAATAGATTTTATTGTCCTTGTGATACTTTTTGGAGATCTCTCACTGACATCCTCAGTGACTGGATCAGAGGTTCATAACCAAGTTTATGGCTCAAAGTCAGCTTGGTAATTTAAGGTACAGGTTTCTGTATATTTAATTTATAAGACATGGGGCAAGGAAAAATCTTTTCATTTTCAAAGGAACACAAGTAGAATAGAATCCACGTTTCTGTTGAGAAACACAGATTTAACTCTACATTATCAAAAGTCACTAGCTTGCTCTAAATAAGGGTGGGGCAGGCAGACAGGAGCTAGAAATATGGAAGTAGAAGTGTATGGTTTATTATTCCTTGCTTTCACAGCACTCTTCAAATGGAGAAAATAGCACATACAGTGTAGGTACTATGAAGGAACAGAGAGCAGGAAGTAAAGGGAGAGATGAGGTGAAGAGAGAAGGATGGCTGCATGGATGGAGAAATATGCCTTGCTTATCATTCTTCTCTACAGCTTTCCCTGTATTCAGAGCCTTAGATGGGTTGGGACTGAGGTGAGGAATCTCTACAGAAAGGGAGGCTGGAATCTTGTTTCCTGGAATGTGCACGCTTAAGTGCACATTTCCCAAGCAAAATGAGTGAATTCATTTTCTCAGCAGACCTTGATTTCATTGGTGTTTCCTCTGACTTTTCTGCTTTACCTGGTATTCCAAAATTTTTCATCCTGAAGTGTTCCACTCTCTTTCTTATTTGCCACAGCTCACCCCAGCATCCGTCTTTTTGTCACTCATGGCGGGCAGAACAGCATAATGGAGGCCATCTGGCATGGTGTGCCCATGGTGGGATTGCCAGTCAATGGAGACCAGCATGCAAATATGGTCCAAGTAGTAGCCAAAAATTATGGTGTCTCTATCCAGTTGAATCAGGTCACAACTGACACACTGATACTTACGTTGAAACAAGTCATAGAAGACAAGAGGTATGTGGCTCTCTGAGCATGTGGTCACTAAGGCTGAATGAAGATAGACAACACAAGGGATACTCTGTATTTTTCACAATAATAGCTGAAACTTCTGTGACATGGAATAATATGTGTGTGATGCTAACAGTCCACCTGTTTTCTCTAGTAAGTCTCTAGGAAGACTAATTTAGGTTAGATACTGAGAATTTATCTGGGAGTCCCTCTAGTGGAATTCTAGCTGAAGCAAGGTGTTTCTTTGTGTGTTTCCCCAGTGTGCCTGCTCTTCTCACCTCTGGCTTCTTTGTCTGTGTTGCTCCCTAGAACACTCTTCCCTTCTCTTTACAGGACTGGCTCCTTCATGACATTCGGGTCTCTTCTCCAATGTTTCCTCCACAGAGAGGGTTGTGTCTTTGACAATCCTAACTAGCCTCCTCTCTCACTCAGCCCAATCATAATATATTATTTCCTTCATAACACGTTTCAAGATTTGTAATGACTCCATTTATTTTTGTTTTTAGTAATTGTCTGGCCCCCAACACAAGAGAGTAGAGAGTCAGCTTCATAAGTATAGCAGTATGTCTCTCTCTTTTTTTTCAACTATGTTCCCAGTGCTTACTGCAGAGCCTGCCACAAAATAAGTTTCCATGGATTTCAGTTAAGTGAGGAAATAAAAGTGGCATAGTGACCTTCTTGGTTACTGCCCATCCAGCCAATGATCTCATAATCAAGAAGGACTGAATATCTTATTATGGCTTCAGGAACACAAACCCTGAATCAGGTATATATTCTCTCATATATGGTCATATATATGGTATTTTTTCCTTTAGTATACCATAAGCATCCTAGGGATATGGACATCCTGGGGATATGGACTAGAACTGGGGATATGGACTAGTTCCTTTAGTATACCGTAAGCATCCTGGGGATATGGACAGCTTAACACTTTTAGAATTAATCATTGATCTTTGTATGTGGGTGTTTCTATTGAACTTTTCAAGAGGATTCAGCGAGACAGTGGCAAGGCCATGACAACAAATTTTCTTTGCAGCCCAGCCTTGGTGCATGTGTTAGAAAAGTGTTTGTATGCTTGTGTGTGTGCTCACGCAACACAAAGTCTCTAATGTGAGGCTATGTCAGTAACACACCCTCTCTGTCTCTGCCAACAGGTACAAGTCAGCAGTGGCGGCAGCTAGTGTCATCCTGCGCTCTCAGCCCCTGAGCCCCGCACAGCGGCTGGTGGGCTGGATTGACCACATCCTCCAGACTCGGGGGGCGGCGCACCTCAAGCCCTATGCCTTCCAGCAGCCTTGGCATGAGCAGTACCTCATCGACGTCTTTGTGTTTCTGCTGGGGCTCACTCTGGGCACTGTGTGGCTTTGTGGGAAGCTGCTGGGTGTCGTGGCCAGGTGGTTGCGTGGGGCCAGGAAAGCGAAGAAGATATGAGGCTAGGTGTAGCCTTGGGTGAAGGGAGGGCATCCCTGGTTCTTTGAAGGTTCTCCCCACCCCAGCACAGGCCACCCTGTGTTCTCTCTTCAGCTCCACCTGCCAATGATCCTGCTGCAACTTGCTTCTTTCAATTATCTGCCTCTGTTTAGAAATCTTCATGCACTACTCAGATTTCTTGACTTGCCCCTTGTGACCTGGAGCCCCCAGCTCAGATGCGAACTTTCACCTGCTGGCCCTGCCCCCTCCTTTCTCCCTTTTCCTAGACACAGGACTCTGACAACTTCACCCTCCTTGTTTAGATGACTTCCCAGTCTCCAGTCCCCATTTCTCCTTCTGTCACTTTTCATAAAAAAAACACAGGAAATATTTGACATATCTTCCATTTCAAATTCTTCCATTTTATGCATACATCTTGCCCTTCCTATAAGCTCTCCTCAAAGTTCAGGAAACCTGGTTTGCTCTCCTGCATTTAGGAAAGGAGAACCTCGGCCAAGACCTTTGCTTACTGCCTGAGACCCCTTCCTTAGAGAGTACTTCCTTTGCTGGTCAGACATGGAGCCTGCAGTTAGAGCCAGATGATACTACTTTATTTCAGTTTTTACAGTTTCCTTCTTAAGATTTCCATCTTATAAATGGAGTACAGGGAACCTCAAGTAGCGAAGTGGAAGCCCATGTGTAAGGCTTTGTGGCTTCAGGTACCAGTGGCTAAGGCAGTTTTAAAGACTTCGTTGATTTTAGAAAAATTCCATCTTCCATCCCCTACCGTTATATATGGTAAAACCTTAGAGATGACATTAATCTGCTAGGAACAGAAGCAAGAAAAACCATGGCATAAACAACCCCAGAGTTTTTGTTCATTCGTTTCATCTTTCTTGATAAAGCCCGAAGGTAGCCCATTCAGGGCTTGTGTAGTTGGTTGCTCCATCATGTCATCAATAACCCATATGTTTTCTTTTTGATCTCCCTTAGTGTAACACCAGACTACCTTTCTGATAGCTGGTGTTCATGAAATGTTTTACGTTCAAATGATTGTACCTTTTTTGGCTTTAAAGTTCTGAAATAAAATGAAATTCCACTGTAATAAAAGTGTCAAATGTGTGGTATCTGATGAGTTAAAAACATAGAGTAGAAAACAGGCACGTGGAGTGGCCCTGGATGAACCATAGTTTTAGATTGTTTAATTCTAGAATTGTGAAACAGATCTTGAAACAATTCAGATCAAAAGATGAAACTGTTACAAATGCTCCTGCAGAAATAGAGAATGCCCCCCATCAAAATCTTTGCCAATTCCATGAAAGGATTTGCTTGGAAGTCTGCAGAGCTGAGTGCTGGATGTCTATGCATTTTGTGAGGTCTCATGACACAAGAGCCAGAAGCATGAAGCATGCAGAAGTACATTAGAGTGTGTGTATCTGTGTGTGTATAATATAAGGTTTTATTGCTGTAATTCTTATGAAACCACATGAATTGATCAATGACAATACTCCTATGAAGGGCAGACATGGAGCCTTCTCTGTGTTTTCTTTTGAATCAATAGCCACAATTTCATTCCCCTCATGAACAACACAAGATCCTAGGGATAAGCCTTCCTGGCCAGTAACTCCTCTCCCACCTCAGCACATAGCCTTTTTCTAACACTTGGTAATTCATCGAGGTCCACTTTGTGCCAGTTGTACAAACTTGCATCCCTAAAATCTGATCATAAGCAGCCAATCAGCCAGACTGATGCTTCTAATCTTGTTATTTCCAAGCACCATCCACAGGGCTGCGAGCATGGCCCTGACAACCTAGAAATCTGGTGTTATCCTTCACTGTTTAAAATCTTTGTTCCCATTGTGTGGAATATAAGGACTCTATGATTTGGTCCTGGCTACCAATCTAGGCACACCTGGAGCAGTTCTCCACCTACTCTTTTCCAAATGTTCACTACACCCCTCAGAACACATTTTGCTGTTTTTAACCTCAGGGCTTTGTCTACGCCCTTCCCTCTCTCAGAAATATCATCCTACTCTTGCTGGACTAAGAAACTTCTGCTTATCTCTCGATATCCAGTGTGATCATGTTCACATTGGTAAGCCTGTGCCTGACCACTGCACCCGAAATGGAGATCACTGCATTCTCTTTTGAAGCATTTTTCTTACTATATCGCAATTATTTATTACAATATCTGTTTCCTGTTTAGAAACCATAAGGTCTTTGTCGTAAAGACAGGGACTGGTTCCTGTTTATCTTGTTATTACAGAACCTGGCATAGTACCTGGAACAAATACTGCTGGGACAACTGGATAATATTTAGAAAAAAGGCAATATTTGATCCAGACTTCACACTATATCAAAAATTGAAATCCAATGCACCAGATATCTAAGTACAAAAAGTGATACCATGCTGAGTCTAAGAGAAAAAGTGAATTTTTCCATAGCCTGTGTATAGGGAAAGACTTTCTAAATAGGAATCAAAACTCCTGATACAACAAGAGAAATGTAAATTAATTTGACATAAAAACTTTGGTATGACAAAAATCATGGTAAGAAGATTAACAGTCCAAATTAAAAAGTCAGAGAAACATAGCTGCAACATATATCTCACATATAAGCCTAATATTTATGATAAACTAAAAACTATTAACATTGAGGAAAGAATCTATGATACATATACATACTGGAATAATATTCAGCTTTAAACTACAATAAACAAAAGCAGAATAAGCTAATGTGGAGTAAATTCCACTATGGTTAAGTAAAAAGAGCAAAGAGTAAGAGTAACTATAGGATGTATCCTTTTTATTTCATAAGAAAAGGGAAAGTATGTATATGGCGGATAATGAAAAATATATATCTATGTGCATTGCTTTGCAAAAACAGTGCAGAGGGAACAAACTAGAGTGTGATAGATTATCTATGAGGGTGGTGGTTGAATAGGGTGGAAGGATCCATGGGTTTATGTTTTTACATAGTTTGGATTTTGGAAACATTGATACTTTACATACCAAATATATGTTTAAATTAACAAGGAGAGAAAAACCAAGTACTGAAATACAAATGGAAAAAAATGAAATCAATTTTTTTTCCAAATGAAAATGTAACTCTCCTGTAGCAAAAAAAATTAACATCATTACCTTTTAAACACAGTACTTTGACTATATACTGTATACAATCAATCAAAAGACAAAAAAGAACTCCAAATGAATCTTGTAGTCTATTGAGTAATTGTATTCTCAGTTGGCAAATTAGTATATCTGAACCTAATTTCTGTGCATAATAGGATTGAACAAATGCATCAATGACAGTGAGAGTCAGGTTTCTTATTTTGGAAAAAGGAATTAGAAATGTGGGAATGGGGAAGATTAGAATAACCTGTAGTGTTGTATTGGAATTAGAGTTATCAGTATAAATGTATAATTATCTGTAATACAAATATAAATATAGGTATAGGGAGAGATATAGGTATGTATTATTTATACCCACATTTATATATGTATATTTCTTAGCTCTGTCCATGGAAGAGGAATTACAAACAATGGTGCTTCATTAACAATGAACACACCTAGCAACATACCTTGTTTCTGAATATCACCCCTCACTAAAAGGTTTCCTTGAGAAATTGTAGGTTCTAAATTTGGGACAGGGAAAGTGCAAGATAACCCTAGAGCATCACATGCAAGAAAGAAATAAAAAGCTAAAAAATAATGGAGCTTCCACAGGAGCAACACAATGAACAATGATAGTAATAGGTTATATCTTACTGAATAAATAAGAATTTAAGAGATAATACTGATAATAAATAAATAGATTACATAGATAGATAGGATCGAAGATAAATGTTAAACAAAATGTGATATAAAACATAGAAGAGATGTTAGAGATTAAAAAGCATTAATTTGCCACCATCATTATGATAATTAATTCAGACAAGAATCCTAAAGGATGATAAAGTGTGAGTGGAAGTTTGATAAGGAATAGGATGCTTATACAGTTTCAAAATAGCTCCACACAAATTAATTACTAATTATATAGGGAAATAGTAACTTTACAGTTGAGAATGTTGGTGGACATGACCTTAGCCAAATGATCAAAGTCAGTATCACGAATAACGGGACCATCTCAGGTCATGTGTCTCCTACTGTGATTCACTGAGATAGAGATGATGTACCTTTGTAGTATTTTAAGCAAAACTCCACAACACAAAGTGTAATGAAAAATTATGAGACAAATCCAAACTGACAGCCATTCTATAAAATAAATGCCCTATATACTTCAAAATGTCAGTGACATGAAAGACGAAGAAAGGCTCAGCAATCAGTCTTTATTGAAGGGAGTGAAATCTTCAGGATAATCAAATGCCGTGCATAATCCTGGATTAAGTTTTGCACTATAAAAATAATATTACCACATGCCACATTTGATGTTAGTGGGGCAATTGGCCAAATTTGACTAAGGTCTAAAGATAATGTCATTATATCCATGTTAAATGGTACCTTCGTAATGAAGATTGTTTACTGGGAGGCTACAATATCTGAAATATAGTAATTGTCAACATGTATGCATGTAATGCCATGGTTTCAAAGAGTATAGCACAAGAATGCATAGAACTACAAGAAAAAATCGAATAATGTGAAGAGACTTTTAAAAGCTTTCCAGTGAAAATTTCCAACATTTATAAATGCAGTACTTAGTGTCTCCCATCCAGCCTCAGTGATTACTAACTCCTGGCTGATACAGTTTGTCTCTGTGTCCCCACTCAAATCTCACTTTGCATTGTAATCCCCAATTTTGGAGAAGGGACCTGGTGGGAGGGTGATTGAATCATGGGGGCTGATTTCCCCCTTGCTGTTCTCATGACATTGAATGAGTTCGCACAAGATCTGGTTGTTTGAAAGTGTGTAGCACTTCCCCTTTCTCTCTCTCTCTCTCTCTCTCGATGCTCTAGCCCTGTGAGACATGCTAGCTTCCCCTTCACCTTCCGCCAAGATTGTAAGTTTCCCGAGCACCCCCAGCCATGCTTCCTGTAATAGCCGTGGAACCTTGAGCCAATTAAACTTCTTTTCTTTCTAAATTACCTAATTGCAAGTAGTTCTTTATAGCAGTGTGAGAATGGACTACTACATTGGCCAACTTTCTTTATACTTTTGGTGCCCCCACTCATTTTCCGTTCCTTGTCACCCAAATAATTTTGAAGCAAATTCCAGATATCATAGCATTTCATCTGTAAATATTTCAGAATGTATCTCTGAGAGTCTCTCTTTTTCCATACCACAATAACATTATAACACATCCCCAAATCAACAGTAACCTCTTAATATCAAATGCTCATTGTTCAGAACTCTCTGATAGGGATATGAGATTTGTAAGAGTTCAGTTGGATCACCCTGATACCCCACCCTTCATGTGTCCTTGCCTGTTATTTATTACTAACGCACCAAATATTTGATTTATTTATTTTGTTATCACTTGACTCCCTAACAAGGATGTAAGTTCTGGGAGGCAGATGTTTTTGTCTCTGTTGTTCAATGCACTCTGTGCAGCAGCAGAACAGTGCCTCACAGATACTTACCTATTAGTATGATTGTTGAGTTAATGAATAAGTTTAGGGTGAAAAAACAAATTCTCTGTTTACTAATGCATTATTGGAGGTCCAAAAATAATAAATGGGCTGGAGCCTTGTGATGCCTGGTAAAGACCTGCCCCTGCCCTTTGCACCAACTCCTCAATGACCAATGGACATGGCTATGTTGCAGAAATGTCTAAGGATGCAATACTTTAAATTCAGATTTTTTCTTTTTTAAAAAAAGGCTTAGGGACAGAAAACATGTAATAGTGCAAAGCAGAATTCAAGAATCCACTTCATCTTGTAGGCATTGAAGGACTTTATCTGTCAGTTTGTTGTTTGTTTGTTTGTTTTTTAGATAGAGGATCTCAATACATTGCTTAGGCTGGCCTCAAACTCCTGGGCTACAGCCATCCTTGTGCCTAAGCTTCCCGAATAGCTGGGATGACAGGTGCATGCCACCGTGCCTGGCTCTGCCTGTTTGAGAATTGCACTGGAATCCTTTATTAAAGGCAGCATTATATTGAGGATAGGGAATGAAAAGATGATATTTGGGAGTAGTGTGCCCGCCCCTTGCCAGGGCTGACATTTCAAGGGGGTAAAATTATACGCTGTCTTCAAATTGTCCCTGAGAAGACAGTGTAAAAAGCCCCAATTTTATTTTATGATACTTATTCAGGATTATAATCTAAACTTTAGAGATTCATGCTTTCAATGAAGAAGTGAAATTACAGGGGGCCTTAACCTGTTTGGACACTATAATCATTTTATGGATATGAAAGCTTCTAAGGAGACTGCCTGAATAATAATCACAGGCCATTCCCCCTTTGTGATCATTATCTCTTGGGGGATTGGCTTCCAGAGTTCTAGAGCTTGGGACACTAGCTACAAATTTTATGCAGGTATCTGGGGAAATGAAGCACAGGGATGTCAGTATAAGATTATGAAAGTTGTCAGAATCAAAAAGTAGTCACCTGTGTTAAAACCATGACCAATGGAGCCAGGGAAGGCAGTGAAGGGAGATTCTCACACAGTATCCCTGATAACAAGAACTATCACATAAGATTGCAAAAACCACAGCCTTGGTTAGACCACTGCACCCTTACACAAAAAAATACTTCTGTGAGGATATCTGTCCAGCAACTGCCTAGCCTACCTTGGACTGATGTCACTCTTGTTATTGACCCTTCTAGCCAAGGATAACTGTCTAAAAATGACCTGTGTAACTCTCCTCATTTTTCATTTAAAAAGCCTCATTGTCTTCCTTTATCTCCCTGAATATGCCCACGTGTATCCCCACTGGAATGCCCATTTCTTTTTCTTTTTCTTTTCTTTTTTTTTTTTTTTTGAGACTGAGTCTCGTTCTGTCGCCCAGGCTGGAGTGCAGTGGCCGGATCTCAGCTCACTGCAAGCTCCGCCTCCCGGGTTTACGCCATTCTCCTGCCTCAACCTCCCAAGTAGCTGGGACTACAGGCGCCCGCCACCTCGCCCGGCTAGTTTTTTGTACTTTTTAGTAGAGACGGGGTTTCACCGTGTTAGCCAGGATGGTCCCGATCTCCTGACCTCGTGATCCGCCCATCTTGGCCTCCCAAAGTGCTGGGATTACAGGCTTGAGCCACCGTGCCCGGCCACCGATTTCCTTTAAAGAGGGTCTCCAAAAGGTTTCTTTTAGAGAGCCTCTCTCAATGTAAGTTATTTGGGTTTGACAAGGTTATCAGAGTAAGAAAGGAAGTGTGGCACCATAAGATCAGGGAAGGATCCATAAAAGGGAGATGGGTTCTTGTCACCTCAAGCTGCAGCTGTCATCCATGTGATTTCTTAGGGTCCCTAGTGTTCTTGGTTCATACTAATTTCCAGGAAAGGAGAGTGGTGCTTACATGATCAGGGCAGGGTTAAGGGTTCAGTTCACCAATCCCCCCTTTCCACTGTCCCTGGGTTGCCAGAGTGAGAATAGGGTAGCTAATGGATCATGAACTGAGTAAGAAGGGGCAGAGGGTGAGAGGGGACAGACAGAAGAGAAGATAGACAGGTTCTCTTCTCCTACCCCTTCTCAAGCCTATAGCCAGTGTATTCCCGCCGGAATGCCCATTTCTTTTAAAGAGGGTCTCCAAAAGGTTTCTTTTAGAAAGCCTCTCTCAATTTAAGTTATTTGGGTTTGAGAAGGTTATCAGAGTAAGAAAGGAAGTGTGGCACCATAAGATCAGGGAAGGATCCATAAAAGGGAAATGGGTTCCTTTGGTGCACAGGGTCCCTTAGGCAGGCGCAGGGCACATAGCCTAAGGGCTGGGTTCTGGGGCTTCTGCAAGAGTGTGCATGGATGGGCAGCTGGGTTCTGCTTCTAGCGGGCTTCCTTCTCTTTGGGGTCCTGCTTTCAGAGGCCTCCAAAATCCTGACGACTTCCACATTGGGTGAGTGCTTGGCGGGAAAATCCAGAGACAAGCATGTTCCAGGTACCACGCATGGGCACTGGCAGTTCTGTCACAGGGTCATCCAGGTAGGTTTCCACGCTGGGCTGGTGTCTCGGGCTGGAAAAGGAAGAGGCTGGTAGGGGCTGTGGAGCCAAGAAGGGCCACTAACCTGGGGTGAAAAAGACAGTTCTGGAGAAAACAGAAGTTTCCTTTTCCCTCTCCAGCTCTGGATGTGCGCTGCATCGCACAAGGCTGGAGCCAGCATTTAATTTCCCAGTCCAATACGTTCGCCCTGGGCTGCCTTCCTCAGAGCTGGAGAGACATTCCATTGCTCATTCAGTTCTTCTAAAGGGGTGCTCGGTAGTTGCCAATAGAAATTGTAGCGAGCATTTTCAGGCTCTTAAAGACGGAGGAAAGGTGCCCCTGGATATGCCACAGCAAATTGGGGTTGTTTTCATCCATAGGAATCCCGGAGAACTGACTGGGGCTGGTGAGAAGACCCCTGGACAATCGGGTATTTGGAAGCCCTTTTATCTTTCATTCAAACTACTGGAAAGGTTTTGAAGGATAAGTGGGGCAGTTAGTTTTGCATTTTGTGCCCCTTTTTTAAATTTCTTTTACTTTTATCCCCAAAGGAATAGAAGATAAAAGAGAAAATATATCATGGGAAAGGAGGGCGCTCCCCAAGACCCTTCTTAAGCCCACCCTGAAAGGATGGTGGGCTCTGTCTTAGATCAATTTAAGATCGTGGAGAATCTGGGATTCCTGGAGCTGTATGAAACCAAGGAGTTCATTTAATTCGGCCTTTCCCTTTTATTTTCCTAAGGGGGATACCAAGGATTAAGGAAATCGAGACACCATTTTCAACAGTGCACCCAGCCTTCCTAATGGCCCTTGAGGTGTTTGATTTGTTTTTCTAAGACCACCAGAGCGAGCACAAAAGAACCAGTGAGTAGGCAAGGCTAAAAGCAAAATAGCAAATTTATTCTTTGGTCATCTGGCTCCAGGGAAAAAGGTGTGTAGGGTGAGGTCTGTTGGCCTCCGGCAAAGGAGGCCAAGAGAGTCGCCTGGTGGAGCTCTCGGGCGGAGTTCCTGATGCAGTCCCCACAAGAATGGGGGCTGAGGAAGCCAGCACCGTGCGTCTGCTGGGAGCGGCTTTTCTAGGAGTGGAAGGGCAATAGGCGCGGCACGGGTGCGTCGGGGAGGGGGAGGGGCTCTGCAGGTGCGACCAGGTAAATCTTTTTTTTTTTTTTTTTTTTTTTTTTTTTTTTTTTTTTTTTTTTT
>NW_012115489.1:1369296-1386413 GCF_000951035.1 Colobus angolensis palliatus | reverse complement strand
CAGACTGCTGTGTTAGCAAGGAGGGAGGCTCCGGGCGCACCAGGTAAATCTTGGTCTCTTCGGATTGACATCACCTGGCACATGCTCGGTTGGTCTGCACCTTCCTGGGTGCTGGCTGCATTTTCACGCACAGGGGAAAAGTTGATGATGAAAAACCCGGAAGTGCGCCATCCTGCCTCCGTTCCTCCAAACAGTGTTGACTCCTGATTCCTTACTCCGAGTCAGGCGCGGTGGCTCACGCCTGTAATTCCAGCACTTTGGGAGGCCGAGGTGACTGCATCACCTGTCAGAAGTTGGAGACCAGACTGACCAATATGGCGAAGCCCTGTCTCTACTAAAAATACAAAAATTAACCAGACCTGGTGGTGCATGCCTGTAGTCCCAGCCATTCGGGAGGCTGAGGCAGGAGAATCGATTGAACTCAGGAGGTGGAGGATGCTGTGAGCTGAGATGGTGCCGCTGCACTCCAGCCTAGGTGACAAAGTGACACTCTATCTCAAAACAACAACAACAAAAACAGTTATAGAAAACTGTGACTCCATGTTAATCCTTTTTTGCATGTTTGTTTTTCCTGATCTTCAGGAGAAATTAAAAGTGAATCTCTTCAATTACATTGTTTCCCTGCCTCAGACTTCAAGAGGGAGTTGATGTGGTTTGTGAGGTGCTAAAATCCCGGGCTTTGTTCTAGAATACATTCTGGCTCATCAAGACCCACCATGAATGGATGCATATGTGGTCACCCCTTGTCTCTGCTTCTTGCATGCATAAAATGTGAGTAAGAGCAGGCAGTCTGAGAGGTAGGAGATTTTCACTTTATGTATTCCTTATTACTTCAGACCACACAAGTGTGGATGTTAAAAATAGTCACTCCCACAGATACATACTATTTCTCTAGCACCACAGCCTCCGCTTCGAATCCAGTCGCTATGGGACTTCAGCTCCCAAATAATACTTGCTTCTAATTTTTGGCCATTGCCATACCTTCTTTCCTGATCTGGCTTTCTCTGCTGCCAAGACTCTCAGATTCAAGAAAACGCCCATAATGAAGCATGGTTTAGGAGAAGACATATGTAGAATTAAATGATTCAGACTTAGAGCTGTTGGAATTTTAACTTACTCTGAGGCTTGAGAGGAATGTGAGTTACATAACATGCAGTCAAGTAGCATGCAGCTGCAATTTATGCTTCTCTGATTATAGATTAACCTCCTTCCTTATTCTTCTCTGGTAGATAATTAGAAAGACCAAGAGGTGCCAGAGACAAGACTCCCTCAGATCCTAGCCCTTTTTAAGGAGTAACAAAGTAGTCTTCCTGGGGATGCAGCAATCTGTAACCGATCAAATCGCTGTAATGTGTGCACTGATTTTGTATGGCAAATGTTGTAATACTGCTAAAACTTCTCTGTTCTTACCTTTTAAGTGAAATCTTAACTTCTCCATTTCAGAACACTGACCCCATTTGTTTGGAGTCAGTGTTTTCTGGTTAGTCATCCTCAAGCTTTGCACTTGAATAAACTCTATACCTAATCATGTTTTCTAAATGTCATTATGTAAGGTCGACACATTAGTGTGATGGAACTTGTACCTCTCCTGAGAATCAAACTTTTCTTTCCTTAGTATCCCAAGATTGTTCTAGAATGGACGACATCCTAGTCTCTCTTGCAACTGGAATCCCATGGAATCCCGTGGAATCCAGTTGCAAGAGAGACTAGGATGTTGCCCATTCAAGAACAGTCCCACAATTTTCCTGAATGTCTTAATTCGACTTTGCACAAAATTCAGGCCCCAAATAAGAAATATCCTGACAAATATTGAAAGTAATGGCAAAACTGTAATTACTTTTCCACCAACCTAATATATTTCAATCTCAAGAATTTTGGCTGTAAGTATTGACTACATATTTCTCCCTCCAATGGAAGTTTCTTGGTCTCACCCTTTAGCTCCTATATTTCTATCTCCTACAGTAACATAAAATTCCAAAGTGAAGGATCCCAGAAATAGCTCTGATTGGTTGTCCATCAATAATTCTTCAACTCACATTCACAGCTCTGTGCCATATTTTCCACCAATGCAGTTATTTCTTTTGGACACAGTACTTCCATAAAATCTCTGATTAGAATGCAACATGTATCTTAGAATAAGAAATGCCTAAGGTCTGAGCACAGAGAAGAAGCTCATCACACTGACATGGAGACCACGAGTCACAGAAGAAATCTTTGGTGGAAGACTGCCACAGATCAGGGATTTGGGCAGTTGGAATATAGGTGTCTGGGCTGGGGCTTACCCAAAGTGAAATGGAAGAACTAGTGAAGCTTGTCTTCACGTGTTCACTATTCCACTTCTTGTTTACTAGACTTTTTTCTCCTGGCTTTCCCCCATACCTCCACAAACCCCTATCATGTGAGCTGCACCTGGCAAAATCATAGAGGTGGAATTGCCTGAGGCCTTGAGGGCCCAATCCTAGCCCAGTGTGTCCAGGAGGTGGCACATGGAGTCAAAAGAGATTATTCTCTAGCTCTAAAATGTAATGTCTACCTGCCTTGCTGAGTTTTTATCTTACTTGGAGCCTGTTACTTTCGTTGGGAGACGGAGCGTGGAAGGGTGCTCTTTCACACTTTTGGAATGGGACTGTCTGTCTTACGCCTGTATCACCATTGTATCTTAGAAGGTGTCACCTTATTTTGATTTTACAGGTTCACAGATGAGACTCTGGATTTTGGACCACTGAGTTGATACCGAAACCAGTTAAGACTTTGGAATTAGAGGGTTGGAATGGATGTATTTGTATGTGATAAGGACATGAGTGTTTAGAGGGCAGTGACAGAATGTTCCTGATATTCCAGTCTTGAGGCACAATATCTTCAAATAAACTGATTGCAGATATTAATCACATCTAAAAAATAACATCAGAGCAACACACAGATTAGATTTTGATTTAATAACTAGGTACAACGGCATATGTCAAGTTGACATTTAAAAAACACAGTTTAATACAACTCTTCTAGAGCATACTGGGAATATACTAACTCCTCCCCAGAGTGGAGGTCCTTGGGGGATGTTCACTCTTGTCCCCGATATTCTGTAACATAAATACTGTGAAGTAATATATTAGATTTTAAGGTGATAGAGTGAGAAGAATACAATAGTATTCTACACACTCACAAATTCATAACAAAATAAAAGGTAAATACTCATAACATTTACAATCCTTTTGCAACTGATCATACGGTGATAGCTAGCATTTGTATATCATATGCCCTTTGCTCTCAGCAAGTACTGCAATTGATTTTTTCCTGACTGGGAAGGGGTTCCAAATATTCATTTTTGAAGAGTTGAGGTTATTAGTTTTCCTTTCTGAATTGGGTTATTGTAGATTTTTTGTTGACTTTAATAAAAAGGCATGGGCATACTTAATGATGTGCTAACAGAGTTCCTATATCCCAGGCTTACTCTTCTTTTTAATGACCTATAACAGTAAACCAAAGAAATGATTGCAGTTGTGACAAGTGCTACAAAGAAAATGAAAACATAGTATTTGCTTCTTTTTTTTTTTCCAACTTTTATTTTACGTTCGGGGGTATATGTGCAGGTTTATTAGACAGGTAAATGTGTGCCATGGTGGTTTGCTGCACAGATCCTCCCATCACCTAGATATTGAGCCCAGCATCTATTAGTTATTCTTCCTGATCCCCTCCCTCCTCTCCCCACATCCTCTGACAGGCCCCAGTGTGTGTTGTTCCCCTCCGTGTGTTCATGTGGTCTCATTATTTAGCTCCTATTTATAAGACAACATGCAGTATTTGGTTTTCTGTTCCTGCATTAGTTTGCTGAGGATGGCTTCCAGCTCCATCCATGTCCCTGCAAAGGACATGATTTTGTTCCTTTTCAGATTTACTCTTTACATCAGTATGTAGTAGCAACCCAATTTCCCTTGGTAATCAGGTCTTGCATGATAAATCCAGTCCAACATTTCAATATCCCTACACCTTTACATACCTTCCTCTTCAGTGTCCTAAGGCAATTCTGGTATTTCAACTTCATTTAGTGCAGGCCACCCTTTGTTTCATTTTTAACTCAACCAAACAAACAGGGTTGTATATAACCCATCGAGCTGCAACTCTACATTGAGAATTTGTGCTTTGTGGGCCTGTATCAATAAATTCATCTCGAATGAACTTTATGTCCCTTCAACCATTATTTCACTCTATTAACTTACATTCTCACATGTATTCACCAGATTTTTGTCTGTATAAATTGAAAAAATATGCACTATTTTTGGTATGTAGTATGTCTCCCACTGGTTCACAATTTTAATTTCTCTTTCCAGCCTGTTGGGACTAGAGTCTAGATAGAGTTCTACAAGTCAAGAGGTTTGGTGGAAGTAGATTCTGAGGATAATCAGCAGTGTCTTCCAATTAAAATACCTCAGAGGTGCTAGTACATTTTCCTTTGAAAAATCAGGATGAACCTTCTCAGACATGAATAGCAGAGCTGCTCCTACTGACAAAGAAGATGCAGGAGAATTTAGAGGTTAAGTATCCTCAGCTTCATCAGGATCTACCCTACATGTTTCATTCCAATTTTCAGAATCTCATTCCTTCCCAATCAATTCCCTCAGTTTAGCAGAAGATACTTTGCCTGGTTGGGAATTCAATTTGCACTGTAATTCTGCCACTCTCAGGATGAGACTCTAGATCAGATTTTCTGAAATCTCAGGCTGATGACAATGGGAGATAAATACATTCCTCTGGGAAGACATAGAAGGTTTCAGATCATTTATGTGGAACTTGAACTTGGAATTTCAAGCCCTGAGTTCATCCTTTTTCTTTACTTTGTCTACCACAGTTAGGAGCAGTCATCCTCATTACATTTATTAGTTTGACTAAAATATTTTAAGGTATCACAATTACCCAGAGATTTGCCTTTTATGAATATTTGATTAGGAATCCAGTAGTAATATTTTACAAATCTTTTTACCACATTGCACCATAGACTATCGCTGTCTTCTTTACCACTGGAAAGAATACTTATGCCTTAAAATATAATCAATCATGTCAGAAACCCAATACCACAAACCCAGATCTAGTTTTTTGAACTGGATCTGGTAGATACTATCTCTACACATGGTAAAACCCTTGGAATTACACCAGTTGCTAGGAGTAGAAACAAGCAAAAGCGTTACTTAAGTACTCCAGAGATTTTGTTCTTTTTACTTTATTTGACAGCCTGGAGGCAGACTATTGAGAGCTTGCACGGTGGGGCTCCATCATACTGTCTGTCATCCCCATTTTTCTGTTTCTTTTTTATGTTTTCTTAAACTATCACACCAAACTTGCTCCTGGTAGGTGGCTTTCAAGAAAAACTTCATATTTAAATATTTGTACCCTCATATTTGCTTTTGCATTCACAGATGGAATTAAGTTCCTTCTTAAAAGTTTAAAATGCATGATATCTTGTGGGTTAAACCACTGAAAAGAAAACATTAGCTATCTGAGGTCGCCCTGGAAGAACCATAGTTCTAATTGCTTAATTCTGGGACAATTCTTCAGACAATTCAGCTAAAAGGATGAAATAGCTACTATGCATACTCCGTGCAGATACAGGAAAAGACCCAGACCCTTGTCAAATCTGTGAAAGAACTTGCCTGGCAGTCTGTAGAGCTGGGTGCCTGGCATCTACTCAGTTCTGTGAGTTCTCATACTGCAAGGATGCTGCACACAGCCAGGATTATGTTATATACAGAGATGTGTGTGTGTGTGTGTGTGTGTGTGTGTGACCTACAGACAGAGAGAGAGAGAGAGAAAGAGAGAGGTGTAAGGTCTGAATCATAGACCTGCCTGCTCCTGAGAGCAGGGCGTGCAGGAGTGGGAATGGCCAGGGTAGGGTGGATGTCATAGACACACAATGAAAGAGAGCACAATGTAGATATTTTCCTCTAAGCCACACGATTTCTTCTTATCTGGCAAAGTAACTGCTAGGGAACATGTGAAAAACACAAGTAAAAAGAGACAAAAAGAGAAAAGAAGAGAAGAAACCAAGGATGAAAACAGCAGAAATGTCATCCTCTGCAAATGCAGAGAAGGAGGGAGAACCTTGAATCACCTATAATTACTCCTGCCTGCTCCCAAGAGTTGTGGTTTTAAGTTTCACCTAGTAATGAGGCATCCTAGCAGTAAGGTTTCTGGGGACAACAGAAGGACAGGGAGGTGCTACCTAAAAGAAAGAAGACCATGTGCTGAATACTACCTTACAAAACATGGGAGACAAGTTTTGATGCTGTTCTAGAAACCAAACCATTGCCAGCAAAACTTCCTGCTTGCTTCTCTCCCAGTGCAAATGGCTTGAGCTTTCACAGTCACTGAGATTTCCTAGGCAACAGGAGTGTAAACTTGAGAAAAGGCAGAACCAGAGTAGAGATTGGCAGTGAGCTGAGCCAATCAGGCTGTGAGTCTGCAGCAGTGATCCCAGGCCATCCAATTAATACTAAGAGAGTGGACCTGGGCCTCTGAGGAAGACAGGTAAGAGGGAGGAGGCTAAGGTGGCTTGGGAGGAACCAGTTTCCCTAGATGCAGGAGAGAGCGTCCATAGTTTCAGTTCGAAGCAACTGGTTGCAAAAGGTTAGCATTTAAGGTAAATCAATTTTTTTTTATCTATTCTATGATTTGATGTTTGTTTGTTTTCTTGGTGTGTCTTAGCCAATTAAAGAAGACAGTAGATGTTACTCTCTAAAAAGAAAACCTAAAAGTCTTTGAGAGTTCTTGGACTAGAGAAGCCATCACTAAGCTGCCAGTGAAAAGAGGAAAGAGCTTGGTACTGGGAAAGATTTTTGTAATCTTTGCGAAAAAATGCTTGGATAAACATGTACAAAAATCAATTGCATTCAGTAAAGGGGAAGGAAGTAAACATTATTGAGCAGTCATTAAGTACTAGGTATTTGAGCGTGAAGGGTTTGGGTGAATTGCTCTAACGATCCTGATGACCACTGATAAAATTGAGTTTCAGGGAGGTTCAGCATTTCCAAGACACAGAACAATAAAACATTTCCGCTTTCATTCAGACCTTGCTTTGTCTGATACTTAAACTTATGCTATTTTTGCTATACACTGATATCTGAGAATCAGAATAAAAATTAGAATGCTTATTAAATTGTACTTACATGGTTTGTTCAAAATTATATCAAATATTTGATTTGATTCATCAGAGACTTGAGTGGGTCCTTCTTTACCTTCTCAGTAAAGGACAACACCAATGACCCAGGCAGCCATCTCTATTGCCTTCAGTCTGGGGAGTATTTAAGCCATATTAAGTAGATGAAATTCTTTCCTTTTTTTTTTTTTTGATTTATTTTTTTCCTCAAACCCTACAACCACAAAAATCTATTTTGTTATTGAAAGTTTTAAATATTGAGATTTGAATTTCAGGCATACATTTGTATTTATATTCTGATAGCAATTACCCAATAGTAATGGCAATGATAAATTCTGATAGCAATATAATAGCATCCTGCTAAGCCCTGATGATATGATGATAGGAAACACAAAGGATACAGCCCTTGCTCGTAAGGACCTCATAGTCTGTCTAGCAAGGCAAGTAATTCTGAAAACAAATTACATTGTCATGCAATGTGAATGCTATTTGGACTTCACCACATGATTATGGAAGGATGGGTGGGACTTCTCTGGGCCAAAAGGAAAAAGAAGGTGTACCTGAAAGTGTGACAACATGTACGAAGAAAGGCACAGAGATAGGGAATGCTATGGTGTGTTTGGGGAAAGTGAGTGAGTAGAGATGCAGGATAGATTTTGAATGGATGGAGAATTACTAGAAATGGCTAGAGACATAGGAAGGACCAATGCATGAATTCAATGCTAAGAACTTTCATTTTACCTGTATACAATGGGGAACCATCAAAAGGTCTTAAACTAGATCGTGAAGTTCATGCTGTCATTTTCTAAAGATTGCTCAGTCTTCTGAAAGACAAAGTAGAGAGGGCAAAGCTAGGGGCAGGAAACCAGCTAGGAGACATTTGCAATGGTGGAAATAAAAGGTTACCATATCCTGGGCTGAGTCAGTATCCGTGGCAATGGAGATGAGGGAATGGAAATGCAGGATGTGTCAAGGTAGTGAAACTCTATAGGACTTAGCTGCCAATTGGATGTAAAGGGAGAGGAAGAGTCTAGGATGATAGTCAGTTAGTGATCTGGTAAATGGTATTGCTGTTTCCTGAAGCAAGGAGTAAGGAAGATAGGTAATGAATTTGGCTCTGGAACATTAAACTGAAAGTGTCTGTAGGTCATCCAAGTGCACATGTTTTGTGAGAAATCTGGCTCCAGAGAGTGCCTACATTGCAATAAAGGTTTGATAGTCATCATTGTATCAGGGGATGTGACTGAGATTGCCATAGGATAGTGGAATAGAGAGAAGAGAATAGATAACTGAAGCCTGAGAAACAGCACTTAAGAAGCAGGTGAAGGGCCGGGCGCGGTGGCTCAAGCCTGTAATCCCAGCACTTTGGGAGGCCGAGACGGGCGGATCACGAGGTCAGGAGATCGAGACCATCTTGGCTAACACAGTGAAACCCCGTCTCTACTAAAATACAAAAAACTAGCCTGGCGAGATGGCGGGTGCCTGTAGTCCCAGCTACTCGGGAGGCTGAGGCAGGAGAATGGCGTGAACCCGGGAGACGGAGCTTGCAGTGAGCTGAGATCCGGCCACTGCACTCCAGCCTGGGCGACAGAGCGAGACTCCATCTCAAAAAAAAAAAAAAAAAAAAAAAAAAGAAGCAGGCGAAGACAAGGAAGAAACAAAAACAGGACAGATCCAAGAGGGAGGAGGAGAGACAAGAAATTAGATTTATAGCCATTGAGAGAAAGGGTGTTAAAAAGGAAGAATGATCAATAGTCAACTCTTGGGAGATGTGAACTAAGGGCTAATGACTGTTGAAGTTGGCAAACAGTTTAGCAATGACTTATTGGAGAGTATATTTGTTGGAATGACAGAGTGAAGACCATACTGAAATGGACTGAAGTATGAATGGGGCATGAGAAAGTGGAAAATTTGGACATTCTTTCAAATAGTTTGACTTTGAGGGGTGACAGCTAGAGGGAGTCCAGGACTGAGGGACCACAGTGGATTCATGAACTAAAGGAAGGAGCTGGTGGAGAGGAGGAAAAGGGCATAACTGATGGCTGAGAGTCTTAGAGGGTTAGGCCTCTGTGTTGCAGGTAGAGAGGGCATCCTTAGATGGGAGGAAGTTCAGAACTCTCTTGAGGGAGGGAGGATGAAGTCAGGATGCCCTAATAGCTCTATATTTTTATAGATTTGGAGGAGGGTAATGTGAATTTGTTCATAACTTGTGGCTCCATTTTTTTCTGGGTCTTTCAAGGCAAGGTCTGGAGTGGCAAAGATTTGGATTAGCCTCTGAGGAGACTGGAATAAGAACCTGACCAACATCACATAAAAGTAGAGTTGTGTGTTGCAGAAGGCCTAGCTGTGGTTAAGGAATAAATGCAGTGACACCTGTCCCTGCTGGCATGTGGGTTTATTCAGCTACACATCAGTCTGCCTTTAAGTACATGGAGCATGGGCAAATTGAACAAGTTAGCTATTATTTTGAGAGGGTGGGAGATTGACAAATGAGAGTCAAGAAGGAAGGCACTGGTACCGGATGATCAGAGTGTATAAAACGGATAAGAAAGGAAGTGAATCCAGAAGGGAGAATGAGGTAGGTAATGTCTGGGGTGAAAATGTAGGGCCAAAAGACTGGAGGTCCCATAGCAAGTTGGAATAATGGAACTGAACAGTGCAGAGAAAGTCGATCTTGAATTTTAAACTTTCAGTCTGAGCACAGTGGCTCACATCTGTAATCTCAGCATTTTGGAAGGCCAAGTTGGGAGGATTGCTTGAGCTTAGGAATTCAAGACCAGCCTGGGCAACATAGCAAGATCCTGTCTCTACTAAAAAGAAGAAAAAATTAGTTGGGTATTGTGGTGCGCACCTGTAGTCCTAGCTACTTGGGAGGCTTTGGTGGGAGGATCACTTGTGCCCAGGAGATTGAGGCTGCAGTGAGCTACGATGGCACCACTGTGCTCCAGCCTGGGCTACAGAGTGAGATCCTGTCTCAAAAAAAAAAGAATTTGGACTTTCAGAGGAGACCAGACTTCGTTGGGAGAGAATGCTGAGACAACAAACAGGTAGAGTTAAGTTGGTAGAAAACAAGGAGCTCCAGGAACTTCATAGCTACCTGTTGGATGGATTGCCTAGATGAGCTCTGGGTTTTCACAGATTGATGACACCATTTGAAATGGAGAGGACATCTCTGAGGCAACATTCAGAGTCTCAGTGATTTATAAACTGACAGAACAGAAGAGGAATATAGGAAGTCTGTCCAGCTAGGCTGTGCTTCAAAGAAGGATGTGGGTATAGGTCATGACGTGGAGGTGACAGGCTGCATCTTAAAATCTGTGAGGTTCCTTAATACTTAGAATTTGGCGTAAGAAGTGCTTTCATCTGAGAAGACTGCAAGAGGGGTAGGGTTCCTTAGGCAAAATCAGATACCATCCAGGATAAAGACATTGTACCAATCAGTGTCTTGGCAGGAAATTCATGGCACATTCAAAAGTAGTAACAGAAAAGAGTTTAATGAAGGAAAATTCACAGAAGTGTGGGTAGGGCTAAGCAGTATAGAGAAAGCATAATGAGACACCTAGCATTGCCACAGTCAGAAGGGGCAAGAAAGGTGTTATCCATAGCCCTAAAGGGGCAAAAGGAGGAGTGCTTGTCATATCTCAATCAAAGCATTTCTGTAGGGAGGACTGCCTTTGGTGAAGGATATGGTCACTGAAAAACTGTGGCTTGGCAGAGTGGAAGCTGGGGAAATAAATACTCCAACCTCTATCTCCTCCTCTCCTCTGATCTTCTGCTGATGCCTCCAAATGGTGGAACACGGTTGGAAGCCAGTGAGCAGGGAAGTGTGGTTAACACAGTTTATGGAGGTCAACCTCTTGCAGCACAGATGTGGGTGGGAAATGGATCAGGAGAAGCACACGGGCAAACAATATTCATCTCATCAGTGACGACTGCTGTTCAGAGGTTGATCAAGATGAGGAGGCTTATAATTGAATAAGGAATAGAGGAAAATCTGGGTGTCTCTGGATGGAAGGTGCGCTTGGTGCCAAGAAGGCCAACCTCTGCTCGTAACTTGTGGAGGTGGTGGTGAGGTGCTCAAGAGCAAGGAGTGGGAGTGGAATAACACTTTTGGCTTCAACTGTTGCTTTAATCTCTTGGAGAATGAAATAAGAATTTTCCTCATAAAATGTTGCTCTTTATTCTGATATCAGACAGCTTTGTATAAAGAAAACATATCAAGGTTCAAAAGAGCAGTTTTCTGTATTTCAGAAGTCAACAGATTGATATTTGGGAGAAGATGGCATTACAAGACACTGAAATGTAGAAATGGCCACATATTGGCTTCTCACAGGGTTCCTGATGCCCATGAACATTTGTTCAATGCATGATATTCTTTGGAGCAGATTGTCTCCCACATTTTTAGCCATAATTCCATTGCCACTCAACATCTTGCTTTTCCTGCAGTCTGAGAATAATTTTAAAATTCTTGTATATTTTCTTGTAAACTGAAGTCAAATAGAATTAAAATTTCCCAAACTAAAAAGTATAGTTTGAGACAGCAGGACAGTCTTTGGTTGAGAGGTGGATGACAGCTCTTCTTACTTTCTTTGGAAGCTCTGCTTAGTGTGTGTCCCCTCTGCAGTTACCCCTGTAGCCTAGACAGGAGTTCTTCACGCCTAGGGAGGAGCAGGCAAACACTCTTCAGTAACAAACAACATCAGTCCTTCTTACTTAGTGTACTTTGGACTCAATATTGCTAATAAGCCTGACCCAGTTTTATAAATGAGTGCCCTGTGAGAAATGCAAATCAAAACCACAATGAAATACCAACTCACACCAGTTAGAATGGCGATCATTAAAAAGTCAGGAAACAACAGGTGCTGGAGAGGATGTGGAGAAATAGGAACACTTTTACACTGTTGGTGAGACTGTAAACTAGTTCAGCCATTGTGGAGGATGGTGTGGCGATTCCTCAAGGATCTAAAACTAGAAATACCATTTGACCTAGCCATCCCATTACTGGGTATATATGCAAAGGATTATAAATCATGCTGCTATAAAGACACATGCTGCTACAAAGATTTATATTTATGATTATAAATCATAGATTACTGTGGCACTATTCACAATAGCAAAGACTTGGAACCAACCCAAATGTCCATCAGTGATGGACTGGATTAAGAAAATGTGGCACATATACGCCATGGAATACTATGCAGCCATAAAAAGGATGAGCTCATGTCCTTTGTAGGGATATGGATGCAGATGGAAACCATTGTTCTCAGCAAACTATCGCAAGGACAGAAAACCAAACACTGCATGTTCTCACTCATAGGTGGGAATTAAACAATGAGAACACTTGGACACAGGGTGGGGAACATCACACACCAGGGCCTGTTATGGGGTGGGGGTAGGGGGTAGGGATAGCATTAAGAGATATACCTAATGTAAATGACAAGTTAACTGGTGCAGCACACCAATATGGCACATGCGTACATATGCAACAAACCTGCACATTGTGCATATGTACCTTAGAACTTAAAGTATCATTTAAAAAAATGAGTGTCCTGTGGTGACTATAGGGGTTTCCTATTTAAAAAAATGAACATTTTCTGAGATAAACCAGGTCAGGCGCCAAATTTGGCCCATGGGGTGTGGTCTGATGTCCCGGGCCCATATTATTTTAGATTATGTTTGCCTGCACTGACAGCATCCTTCCTAACTGCCCATGGAAAAGTGAGTCTTATTTGCTTTGGGTGAATGGAGGTGAAAAGGGAGAAGTCATCAATGTGTTGACATCTGCCCTTAGGGCTTTCCTTAGTTTTCTGCACCAGAGTGACCCGGTTGCTCCATGTTTAGAAAGCTTCATGCTCCACATGGTTTTGTGAAATAAATTATCCACAGATAATTTACAAAAGGCTGCTGGGGGACTGGCAGATGCAAAAGGTCCTGCTCAGAATCTTGGTTTTGCTACTGATGTATGAACTGAGACAACCTCCAAATCTCTCTGTAGCTCAATTTCCTTATTTTGTGAAAAGTGGATATAGCTATGTCTGTAACCTATACGAATTGTTATCAAGACTTACTTTATACCAGACGAATTTTCTCTTCTAAACAAACTGTAAAAAACTTGCAAGACACAGGCCACCCTTTTAGCAGAGAACATGGGACAGAGTAAGTATGCAGAAAATGTTTCCTATTACTATTGTTCTTATCTTTTGCATAGTCCTGGAGGTCAGCCAAGTATTTCTATATAAGGCCAGAGAGTAGGAAATTTAGGCTTCATGGGCCAGAAGGTCTATGATGCAGCTATTCAACTTTTGAGTTGTAATGTGAAAGCCGCCACAAACCATATATAAACACACACATGTGGCTATTTTCCAAAAAAATGTTATTTACAAAACCAGGTGGAGGGCCAAATTTGGCCCATGGGGTGTGGTCTGATGTAACAGGCCTGGATTATTTTAGGTTATGTTTGCCTGCATTGAGGGTGTCCTTCCTAACTGCCCATGGAAAAGTGAGCCTTATTTGCTTTGGGTGAACGGAGGTGAAAGGGGAGAAATCATCAATGTGTTGACGTCTGCCCTTAGGGCTTTCCTTAGTCTTCTGCATCAGAGTGACCTGGTTGCTCCATATGTTTAGAAAGCTTCATGCTCCACACGGTTTTGTGAAATAAGCTGATCTAGACATGCTCGCACTCTTACTTTTTGGAATAACAATATTTCTTCTGGCAACTGAGGCAGAAACTGTAAGTTGCCTACTCGATAGCCACTGTCTTCTTTTTTATAAACAGAACCTTGTGGGTGGCAAAGTATCTAGTCAAAAATCAGGTTTCCCAGACTCCTTTGGAGTGACTGATGAGATTTACATAAAAGGAACTGGGCGAATCTTCTGGGAACCAGTTCAGAAAGGGCTGATTTCACTGGGAAGAGCATCCTTCTTGCCTTTTGCCCTTTTTCTTTTCTTTTGCTTGGAGTGTGGAGGTAATACCTGGAGCTGCTATGGCTATTGTGTATGAATATTATATACCTTTAGGCAACTTTGAGTATAAAAACTATGCTAGGGTAGAAAGATAGGAGAGTCTGGAAACATTGATGATGGCTTGAAGCACTTCCAGACTTCTTTTACATGAAAGTAAAGTAAATCTCTATCATTTTCAGAGAAAAGACCTGCTTCTATTATGAGTCGCCGGACACAATTCATAACTGATATACTGATCTACGCTGATGTTGGCACTATGACATTGGATTTCTTATTTTTTTTTTTTTTTTTCTTTTTGAGACAGAGTTTCACTCTTGTTTCCCAGGCTGGAGTGCAATGTTGCAATCTCAGCTCACAGCAATCTCTGCCTCCCGGATTCAAGCCATTCTCCTGCCTCAGCCTCTGGAGTAGATGGGATTACCGGCATGCGCCACCATGCCCTGATAATTTTGTATTTTTAGTAGAGACGGGTTTCTCCATGTTGGTCAGGCTGGTCTCAAACTCCGGACCTCAGGTGATCCACCCGCCTCAGCCTCCCAAAGGGCTAGGATTATGGGTGTGAGCCACCGCGCCTGACCTGACATTGGATTTTTATCCCTTAACACTTTTTGGTTTTCTAGAAGTATCAGTTAAGAACAACTAGGATACAAATAATTGACTAGATTTCTAAGTGGTCATAAAATAAACATTAAAATAGACAAATGACTCCAAAAGAAGCATTCATTCTAAGGGACTGCAAGATCGTTACTAAGTGATTTTGGTGACTAATGGCTGCAAAAGGGCAAATGTCCACCAGAGCTGTGGCTTTACCTGCATCTAAAAGGGTGATAGAAGATGTACCAGTTGGGCTTTGTCCTTGCAGTGGGTTTGAAATAACTTTCTGAGGTCACGACTTAATAGCAAAAATGGAATATTTGAAAGTTACCTGGTTGATCTTAAGAGCATAACCATTGAAACCAACAGAAGTTTTATTTTTCTTTTGTCTTGGTTTTATTTATTTGTTTATTTATTTCTCTATTTTGCAATTCAGCTAAATCTTTGCTTACCTTCGCATAGTTTAGGTAGCTTCTTACTCTGTTTCTTTAAGATGTTGCATTGAGCAGGTTTACTTAACTCAGAATAGACTGTAAGCTATTTCTTGGTAAAAACCCCAGAGACAAGGCACAGCAAAGGGAAAAGCAACATGGAGAAGACAGCAAGGAGAGAGCTATTAGGAGAGTGCATGCCCCTGACATTCCCAGTGGGTGCTTACTATGACAAGGACCCTGTAACCTTGGGGCCTCTGTATTTTATTAAACCTGTTTTTTTTTTTTTTACCACATTGTGTCAGTTACATGGGTTCTTGAATATTATGCCAAGCTGTTTATTTTGTTCTCTTTCGTAGTCAAAAGTGCTGGAGAGGCTGCTACTTGACAAAATTCTGCTGAGAGAAGTGGTTATAATGGAGTGACTTTCTCTCTCCTCATGATTCTCAGGGGTGAATCTCTTCTCATACTGGATTGCTAGTTATTTTACCCAGCTAAAGGTCACTATTTACAGGTAGTCCAAACATAGCAGGAATAAGCTTTTTGCCATCCATATCAGTTAGGAATAATTTGACTGCAAGTGACTGAAGACCTGACTGACAGCTGATTAAACAGATAATGCAAAGAGATTATGTTTCTTACAAGACAGGAGTGTGAAGTCAAGAAGTTGTCAACATTGGTTCAGCAGCTCAATGATGTCAGGGCTCTAAATTGGTATGGATATGATTCTCTTGGCCCTTCCCTCATGATTGCGTAGAGGCTGCCGCAGTTCCAGACATTACATCCTCATTCAAGGCACGAGGAAGGCAAAAAAGATGAGCGAGATATTCCAGAGCTCTCAGCACTTTCCTTTGGGTCCCTTTGGCCAGAACTGGGTCCTATGCCTATCCAGTAGAAAGTGGAATACAGCAGAGAAAAGGGGAATAGAATGACTTTGTCTCAGCCAGGTGGCAGTGTCTAAAAAACTAGCTGTAATTCAAATTTAATCAAGTTAAAACTACTTCTAGGAATGTAAACTTCCAAGGGCTGGAACCTTGGCTGTCTCATCCATTCCTCTTGTATGGCACATAATAGGTGTTTGATAAATATGTGTTAATGCAGAACCAAGACTAGAGTGAGGCAAGTTAGGTGTTTAGGGTGCACTATTTAAGGAGACACTCATTCTCAGGCTTGGGCAAATGTATGGTTGACATTTGCATGATTCTGAGACTGTGTGCCTCTTTAAACATTATGCCTTTTTCTTACTTAGCCCTACCCCCAACCCTGGTTCAGTGAATAAAATGAAATATGAATATGTATGAAGTAAACACTTTATCACAATGATATTTATAAAATATTATTTTTAAAATGTACCATATCACAAACATTAAAATAAGGACTGAATTCACATCTCAAAGATCAATAGAAAGAAGTAAAGACTGTGGTTTAGCATAAATGGGCGCTACAAAAACCTGCCTATTGAGAGTGGCTGCAACATGCATTTTAAGCATTTTGAGAAAACGTATTTTGATGCACAGAAAAACTGGTAAGATGCCAGACTTCAGTGACATCTTATTTCCACAGTATGCTATGTCACTTAAGTATAGCTGAAATGCCGTCATACTTTACGTGGTATGTGGAAGTTGGCAATCCAAACAAAAACCAGATGTTTCATATATTCATACATTTTAGAAAAAATTTTAAAAATAAATTGTGGGAAAATAGTAAATAATATGAAAGGTAATCAGTGCAGAAGTTTTGAGTTTGATTTAAAAATCCTCATGCATCTTTTTTTTTCCTTTTTTATTGTACTTTAAGTTCTAGCGTACATGTGCACAACATGCAGGTTTGTTACATATGTATACATGTGCCATGTTGGTGTGCTGCACCCATTAACTCATCATTTACATTAGGTAATCAGTGCAGAAGTTTTGAGTTTGATTTAAAAATCCTCATGCATCTTTTTTTTTCCTTTTTTATTGTACTTTAAGTTCTAGCGTACATGT
>NW_012115489.1:1364998-1366051 GCF_000951035.1 Colobus angolensis palliatus | reverse complement strand
TTGCTGAAGTTGCTTATCAGCTTAAGGAGATTTTGGGCTGAGACGATGGGGTTTTCTAAATATACAATCATGTCATCTACAAACAGGGACAATTTAACTTCCTCTTTTCCTAATTGAATATCCTTTATTTCTTTCTCTTGTCTGATTGCCCTGGCCAGAACTTCCAACACTATATTAAATAGGAGTGATGAGAGAGGGCATCCCTGTCTTGTGCCAGTTTTCAAGGGGAATGCTTTCAGTTTTTGCCCATTCAGTACGATATTGGCTGTGGGTTTGTCATAAATAGCTCTTATTATTTCGAGATACGTTCCATCAATACCGAATTTATTGAGAGTTTTTATCATGAAGCACTGTTGAATTTTGTCAAAGGCCTTTTCTGTGTCTATTGACATAATCATGTGGTTTTTGTCTTTGGTTCTGTTTATATGCTGGATTACATTTATTGATTTGCATATGTTGTACCAGCCTTGCATCCCAGGGATGAAGTCCACTTGGTCATGGTGGATAAGCTTTTTGATGTGCTGCTGGATTCGGTTTGCCAGTATTTTATTGAGGATTTTTACATCGATGTTTATCAGGGATATTGGTCTAAAGTTCTCTTTTTTGTTGTTGTTGTGTCTCTGCCAGGTTTTGGTATCAGAATGATGTTGGCCTCATAAAATGAGTTAGGGAGGATTCCCTCTTTTTCTATTGATTGGAATAATTTCAGAAGGAATGGTACCAGCTCCTCCTTGTACCTCTGGTAGAATTCGGCTGTGAATCCATCTGGGCCTGGACTTTTTTTGGTTGGTAGGCTATTAATTATTGCCTCAGTTTCAGAGTCTGTTATTGGTCTATTCAGGGATTCAACTTCCTCCTCGTTTAGTCTTGGGAGAGTATATGCACCCAGGAATTTATCCATGTCTTCTAGGTTTTCTAGTTTATTTGCATAGAGGTTTTTACAGTATTCTCTGATGGTAGTCTGTATTTCTGTGGAGTCGGTGGTGATATCCCCTTTACCATTTTTTATTACATCTATTTGATTCTTCTCTCTTTTCTTCTTTATTAGTCTTG
>NW_012115489.1:1361652-1362734 GCF_000951035.1 Colobus angolensis palliatus | reverse complement strand
TCAATCACTGATACCCTTTCTTCCAGTTGATCGAGTCAGTTACTGAAGCTTGTGCATTTGTCACGTAGTTCTTGTGTCATGGTTTTCATCTCTATCAGTTCGTTTAAGGACTTCTCTACATTGGTTTTTCTAGTTAGCTATTCATCAAATCTTTTTCCAAGGTTTTTAGTTTCTTTGTGCTGGGTTCGTAATTCCTCCTTTAGCTTGGAGAAGTTTGATTGTCTGAAGTCTTCTCTCAACTCGTCAAAGTCATTCTCCATCCAGTTTTGTTCTGTTGCTGGCAAGGATCTGCGTTCCATTGGAAGGTGAGAGTCTCTCTGATTTTTAGAATTTCTGGCTTTTCCATACTGCTTTTTCCCCATCTTTGTGGTTTTATCTACCTTTGGTTTTTGATGATACTGACGTACAGATGGGGTTTTGATGTGGATGTCCTTTCTCTTTGTTATTTTTCCTTCTAACAGTCAGGATCTTCAGCTGCAGGTCTGTTGGAGTTTGCTCGAGGTCCACTCCAGACCCTGTTTGCCTGGCTATCAGCAGCGGAGGCTGCAGAAGAGTAAATATTGCTGAATAGCAAATGTTGCTGTCTGATCGTTCCTCTGGGAGCTTTGTCTCAAAGGTGTACCCGGCCATGTGAGATGTGAGGTGTCAGTCTGCCCCTAGTGGGGGATGTCTCCCAGTTAGGCTACTCAGGGATCAGGGACCCACTTGAGCAGACAGTCTGTGCATTCTCAGATCTCAAACTGCGTGCTGGGAAAACCACTACTCTCTTCAAAGCTACATCTGCAGAGGTTTCTGCTGTCTTTTGTTTGACTATGCCCTGTCCCCAGAGGTCGAGTCTACAGAGGCAGGCAGGTCTCCTTGAGTTGTGGTGGGTTGCACCCAGTTTGAGCTCCACCTGGTTCGGCCACTTTGTTTACCTACTTAAACCTCAGCAATGGCAGGCGCCTCTCCCTGAGCCTCGCTGCCACTTTGCAGTTAGATCTCAGACTATTGTGAATAGTGCCGCAATAAACATACGTGTGCATGTGTCTTTGTAGTAGAATAATTTATAATCCTTTGGGTATATACCCAGTAGTGGGATG
>NW_012115489.1:1276489-1361140 GCF_000951035.1 Colobus angolensis palliatus | reverse complement strand
TATACATATGTAACAAACCTGCACGTTATGCACATGTACCCTAGAACTTAAAGTATAATAAAAAAATAAATAAATAAATAGATCTCAGACTGCTGTGCTAGCAATGAGGGAGGCTCCATGGGTGTGGGACCCTCCGAGCCAGGCACGGGATATAATCTCCTGGTGTTTCATTTGCTAAGACCCTTGGTAAAGCACAGTATTAGGGTGGGAGTGACCCAGTTTTCCCGGTGTTGTGTGTCATGGTTTCTGTTGGCTAGGAAAGGGAATTCCGTTCCCCCTTGTGCTTCCCGGGTGAGGTGATGCCTCGCCCTGCTTTGGCTCTTGCTCGTTGGGCTGCACCCACTGTCCTGCACCCACTCTCTGACAAGCCCCAGTGAGATGAACTCGGTACCTCAGTTGGAAATGCAGAAATCACCCATCTTCCATGTCGCTCACGCTGGTAGCTGGAGGCTGGAGCTGTTCCTATTCGTCTATGTTGGAGCCTAATCCCATACATTATTTTAATTAAAACAAACAGAGAAAAAAATAGCTACTGCAAGAGGAAGAGGCTAAGTAAAACTTTTCATCTTAACCAGAAGGTATTTACACTGAGCCTTAATGACTTGAAAACCCAAGCAAGGACTTGAGATGGGAGAAGGGGTCATGTTTAGGGACTGTGAGTAGCCCGGCTTTGCTCTGCACTGCCATCCTCACTCTCTGCTGGTATGAAATCCAGCAGCACTCCAAAGCATTCTTTTCCCTGAAGTTTTTCTTTTCCTGCATCTCTTATTTCAGGGACCTTCTCTGAGTCCCCAAAGCAATTAATCAGTTTTAAGCAACATCATGGTGTAGCTGTTGCATGAAGTGACTTAGAACTGTTTTCAAGGCTGGGCATGGTGGCTCACGCCCATAATCCCAGCACTGGGGGGCCAAGGTGGGCAGATCACAAGGTCAGGAGTTCGAGACCAGCCTGGCCAACATGGTGAAACCCTGTCTCTACTAAAAATACAAAAATTAGCTGGGCGTGGTGGCAGGTGCCTGTAATCCCAGTCACTCGGGGGGCTGAGGCAGGAGAATCACTTGAACCCAGGAGGCGGAAGTTGCAGTGAGCTGGGAACACACCACTGCACTCCAGCCTGGAGGACAGAGCAAGACTCTGTCTCAGGAGGAAAAAAAAAAAAAACAACAAAACACCGAAACAACTGTTTTCAGCCCTGGCTCTGCTACTCCCTAGTGACACATTCTCAGACAAGTGACCTGGGTTCTTCAGGTCTCTGCTGACTTCCTGTAATAGGGCAGCAGTATTTGATAGAATCCAGCACATGAGGCAATGTGTGGATGTATGTAAAGTCCTTAGCCAAGAGCTTGGCCCTCAGCATAGTTACAACTGTATTACTACATGTTCTCTTCATGCCTTTATCTTGCCCTGTGCTGTGTTATAACAAGGCCCTACTCCTCTTACTAGAGGGTGACCTTATAATTCCTATAGCTTATGTTCTCAAATTTAGGGATACGTGAAAACCAACTAAAAACAATAAAATGCCCAGCCACAGCATCTACACCAAGAGAGTCTAATTTACTGCACTTGGTGAGCACTGTGGGCATCTTTATTTTTCAACAGCACCCACAGTGGTCCCAGGTCTTTCTCTATTGCAGGGCTTCTCGACATCAGTACTGCGGACATCTCTGACTGGTAATTCTTTGTTGCCAGGGGCCATCTTGTGTATCTTGTGTAGGATGTATAGCAGCATCCCTGGCCTCCACCCATTAGATGCCAATACACTCTACCCTACTTCCATTGCAACAACCAAAAATGTCTTGCAGGAGGCATTATCAAATGTCTCCTGGGGGTTGGGGGGATTGTATCCAGTTGAGAAGCACTTCTCTATAATTATCGCCTGAAGAGTTAGCACAGTGCCTTGCATAGCTAGTGGTGCTAAGGGCATGTTCAGTTGATTCAAACTCAAATGGGTTCCGTGAAGTAACTCTCACGATGTCAACGACACTGACACACATTCTTGTCTGAGGCTTCTGTGTACTGCAAAAGCCACGTATTCAAACTGTCAGAGTCTTCAATTTCAGTCTCTTTGGGAGGACATCACTATTTATTCATTTCCTAGCCACCTGCTAGGCTATACTCAACATCTAGTGCTATGGTTTGAATGTTTGAAATTCATGTTGAAACTGAATCTCCAATACAATAGTATTAAGTGGTGTGGTCTTTAGGAGTTGGTTAGGTCACAATGACTCCTCCCTCATGAATGAGATTAAGGTGTTTATAAAAGTGACTTTGCAAATTGTTCAGTCCTTTTTTGCCCTTCCGTCTCTTCTGCCATGTGAAGACATAGCATTTGTCCCCTCTGGAGGATCCCAAATTCAAGGCACCATCTTAAAGGCAGAGAGAATAGTTCTTGCCAGGCACCAAATCTGCTGATACCTTGATCGTGAACTTTCCAGCCTCCAAAACTATGAGAAAGAAATTTCTCTTGTTTATAAATTACCCAGTCTATGGTATTTTATTCTAGCAGCACAACTGTACTAAGACATCTGAAATGCAATATATATTTCAGAAGGGCATTTTCTAAGGGGAAATTTATTGAGGAACTACGGGTTTTTGCCATCTACCACATAGTAATAGCTAGTTTATTGAATGGACTAAAATCAGTGCAGATGGTTTAATTTTTTTCCATTAATTGCCTTCCGACATGGTCTGTTGTATCTCTCTTCTCATACTGGGATGATGTTTCAAGTATTGAAAGGTCCACTGAGTCCTAATCAAAATTTCAACCTTATACTCAGTTTCCAAGTACAGAGAGAAAGAGCAAAAACCATATCAGGTTCCCCATCCCTATGGGGGACTAGTCTCAGTGCTCAGGATCAAGCCTGAGCTAGCAGAAATAGGAAATGTTTTGTCTTGGATGAGAATTTAAAAGAAGGCAAATGTTTTCCACCTTCTCGGAACTAGCTTGATGCCCTACAAGCCTCATCAGTAGCTGCCTACTGTATACATTTCTCCTTTCTTCTCATCGTAGAATGTTTTAAAAGCACATGGAACCATTGTAGCAACCCCAGGTTTCTTGCTATTGAAAATAGCTAATGTATTTGCACAGGTATCTAACCATTACAGAAATGCCTACAAATGTTCACAAGGCAAAAATAAAGACATGGCTTGGCTGTGGGGAAAACGGGCTCAACAGCATCAAGAGGTGGGACAGGGGCTCGGAACAATTGGACTGCAGATGGCTGCTGTTGTCACAGGGTTGGACCTGCAGGACTTCCTCAACAGGACAGCTTCCTCGCAGTACCTGCTGTTCCAAGCAGTGGGGTGCAAAAGAAGACTGTCCAGGAAACATGTGGTCCAGCCATCACAACTGCACATCCCTGTCAGCGGGGAAGCCTCCTTTTCCTCTTCAAACATATCTCGCCTCTGTCCCCTACACCACATTTGCTGTCCCTTTCTATTTATCTAATTCTGTCCCTCCCTCTCCACTTTAACACAGGTTAACCTTGCTCTTCTCTAAAGTTCATCCGAACTGACTAAACCTGCTTCAGTTCCCTTTCAAGGAACTATCCTTTCCCTGAAAAAGGAAAACCAGGAATGTACTGTCAGAGAAGTCAAAGGAGGGAGGGTTTCTTGAGGGTGAGGTGAGAAGTTTCCATTGGATTTTGCAACAAAGAGGATGTAAAAGCCTTGGTGCTTTATAGTGTCTGGATCAATGATCTCTAGGGTTGCCTCTTTAGCAATAAGATCCCCTTCTGTGTTTGCAGGCAGTTGGCTGCAGATGGAGAGGAACAGAGAGAGGAAGAGAGAGAGATGTAATTCAGCTTACTGCCACCAGGGAGCACCAAAGACAAGTCAATAGATGCGGGCTCGGGCTAGAGCGGTTCCCTCTTCTAAGGGTTCACTTAAATCTGTCTCCCAACCTTCTAGAGGGAACCGTGAAGATATAGACCTACAATAATTCGCAAAATCCAGGCCGACAGGGAGTTTGGCGTGGCAGTCGGTTGTGCACCGGGACAGTGGAATGAGACAGCCTTAATCGGACCACTGCTACTGTGGCTCCACTGTGCCTCTGTCCCGAATCTCCAGGCTTCTGTGAATATCCTCCCTCGCCGCCAGCCATTGGAGGGTGGTGGTGGAGAGTGCAAGCAACAGCTCTGGATGCCAGCCCCGAGTCCGCCCTCTCCCTCAAACTGCACGTTTTGCCACTGGCCATCTTGTATCTCTTCCTCTCTCTCCGTCCACACCGTCCAGGCAGCATAGCTGGGAACAACAGTCTCCCACTGGCTAGCCTGTCCCACCTTCCTATCCATTCTTTTCACTGTACAATGCAAACGGCCTTTCCCTTTTTAAGAAGACTTTGTGGTCTCCTGTTGCTCTCAGGACAAAATCCAAACCTCACCCTGACACCCCAGGCTCTTTGGGATCTGATGGCTGCCCGCCTGGTCAGTGTCATCTTTACTCCAAATTCCCCTTTCCCTACTTCCTCCGAATCTCCACGACTGTTCATCTCCCCCTGCCACCCATAAATCTATCTATTCTCCAACCATACTGAAATACTTGTACTTTCCTAATTATATTGGTTTCTCTCTTACCTTGGTCTAACAGTTGGTACACCTGCTATCTAAAATATCCTTCTATCCCCACGTCCTCAGCCTCCTCGATAACTACCACCTTCCATTAGGATGAAAGCTCAGACATCACCTCCTCTGAGAGGTCTTCAAAAAGCCCCACTCCCAGGCCAGGTAAGCAGCCCTCCCTCTTGTGATTGCATCCTCCACTCAACCTCCAGGCTGTAAGCGTTGTCTTGGTCCCGCTTTCATATTACCCCTGGCACATTGCGTGGCGCTTCCTGAGCTCTTAGTAGACCTGCGTGGAAGGCAGACTGAACCGCACGCCTGGCCCGGGGACTGCGCAGATGCCTGAGAACACGTGGTGGCGCTGCGGCCAAGTGGGTCGGGAGTGCAACCTCTTCGCCTTGCACAGTGATGCGCTCTGTTGTCACCACGCCGGATCTTTAAGGTTCAGACAGAGTCTTCTGCAGGCAGAGACACTGTGCACTGCTGTGAAGTCGGTGACATATGTTTGGGTACTGACTCTTGCCATGGTGCCTGGCGCCTTTATTGAAACTTCAACGCTGAGGAGCTCCCTTCTTCACTTGAGATCCTGTGCAATCCTGCCTTCCTTAAAAGCCCTGGTGCTTAATAAACTTTATGTTTTCCGTTCTGCTTAAATATAGGAGATCAGGATTCAAACTGATGAAGACTCTAGGCTATTCAAGGGCTTGCTTCTCTGAATAATTCCTCACACTCCCACACTCTGTTCCTGCATAGTGCCTTGAAAAGAGTACACGATACAATTAGCTAGTGGTTGGTGAACTGGGTGATTCGATGATTAAAAAGGATGGTTACTATGGGCATTTCAAGTTTCATGGTAGGGTAGCAGGAGAGAATGGACTTTTTTTTCCCCTTGAATTTATTAAAGACTCCAGATAAAAACTGCCCACATCATCGCTGGGTAGGGTCAGCCACAAGAGGTGGGACAGCCTGGAGTACTGGGCTGGCTGTTTCTTGCCTTCCTGGACTTGATCCCATTTCCTACGAGAAAGCACCATCAAACTGTGCTTTGAGATTCTTATATTTTATTTCATAAACCACAAACATGATGAAGCAGAAAGAGCCCTGCTTGGGAATCAGAAGCCCTCTGTTTTTGGTCTTGGCCAGGAACTTTTGAGCAAGTCACTTTGCCAACCCAAGCCTTCGTTTCCAAGTTTGCAAAATGAGGTTGCACCAGAGGATCTTCAAGGGTCATACAATCCTAACAGCATGTGGATTACTGTGAGCCACATTTCCGTGTGACTTGGGCAAGTTACCTGATTTCTCTACATCCTAATTTCTTTATCTGTGAAATACCAATAATAGTAGTAACTAGCTCATGGGCTTGTTTTACTTTTTTAACTTTTGCTAATTTACCAAGATGACTACATGCCCAGCACACTTTAAAATTTATTTTTTGAATTGACAGATAAAGTTGTATTTACCTTGTATAACATGATGTTTTGAAGTATGTATAATTGTGAAATGACTAAATCAAACTAGAAACATCTGTGCATGGGTTTTATTTTATTGAGATGAATACACATAACATAAACTAGCAATTTTAAAGTGTATATTACATTCACAATGTTGACAAACCACCATCTATATCAAGTTCCAAAACATTTTTATTGCCCCTGAAGGAAACTTTACACTCATTAAGCAGTCACTCCCCACTGGCCCTCTCACCCCAGCCCCTTGCAACCACTAATTTGCTTTCTGTCTCTATGAATTTGCCTATTCTGAATACTTCACATAAATTAAATCATAGAATGTGTGACATTTTGGGTCTGGCTTCTTGTACTTAGCATAATGTGGCCAAGGTTTATCCACATTGCGGCATCTGTCGGTACTGTGTTCCTTTTCATGGCTGAAGAGTGTTTTATTGTATGGCTACACCACAATTTGTTTATCCATTTATTCATAGATGGACATTTGGTTTGTTTCTACCTTTTGGCTGTTGTGAATAATGCTACTATAAGCATGGGTATTTGTGCATTGGTTTGAGTTCCTGTTTTCAGTTCAGCTCACGGGGTTGTTATGGGAACTGGACACATGCTTACTACCTAGTCAGGGCATGGGGGCACCACTGATGCCTTTAATATTATTCTGAAGGTGTGCAAAGAGGGTCCTACTAGGGATCTGTCCCAGATCCAGGAGCCAGATCTCACTTTCTCTCCATGACTGGTTTTTAGTCTCTGTTTCTCTTCATTCTCACTTACTGTCATGGATGGCAGGGAAAAACCAGAACAAAATGAATAAGGTGGATAAGGTAGGGGAGATGTCATGGGAAATGAGAATGGGAGGTGTATGGCTGGGGACAACCATTGGGCAAGTATCATGAAGCAACGTTGAGGGTCAGGAAAGATGGTGGTGGTCCTGGGAAAGATCAAGACTCTGAGGTGGATTTGGAGAATGAGAAGTGCATGTTGTCGACAACTCTTCCTGCTTCTATAGGGGTTGGGGTGGGGATGGGGCACATGCCACTAGCAGAGTGTGGTCAGGGCAAGGGAATGGCTCAGGCAAGGATGAGTAAGGCAGCAGGAGATGGCTAGATGAGTGAATTGGTGGTTTTGTCCGTGACTCAGGATTCTGGCTGTTAATGAGGGGAGAGTTAGTGCTGAAGCTGGGAATGAGCTCTGGGAATTGTCAGCTTGAGGTCGGGTGACAAAATAGTAATAAGCAAACACCAGGTATTAGAAAGCTAAAGCTGCCAGGAAGGGCATGGTCTTGGCTGCCGGTGTCCCTGTTGTATGAGAATTGGAACATGCTCCTTGTTTGTGCCTAGCAAGAATGGAGATGGAAGTCTCTAAGAGCAGGGTGTGCCACCGTCTTGAGTTCCAGGAACCTCTGCTTAGGTGCTAGAGGAAGCAAAGGAAGACTGTGTAGCTTTAGACAAAGCAAGTTTTTCCTAACGTGGAGTAAAGCAGCTGAGACCTAGACAGGTTTCATTCTTGACCCGAGGTTCAAGAGAACTGAAAGGAATTGCTCCCATCTTCACCACATACTGGGAATCTGGATACAGGGCAAGAAAATGGGATCCTGTATGTTGGCTCGGTTGAGACTGCAAGAAAGTGGCCATGTCAAGTGTGTGCATCGCTGAATTGTCTATTCTGGCCTCAGTTATTGGCTTGATGAGATTCCCTTTCCCAAAAGTCAAATAAGGAGTACCCTGTGTAGGAGACCTTCCAGGGTGTATAGGAGAAAAACAGTCTTGGCATAGATGAGGTTGCGAATCTGCAGGTTGCTCTCTTTGATGAAAATAATTCTGTCCTAATGTAGCACTTAGGGGAAGTGCCAGAATTTGACTAGGGAGGGAGCCTTGAAGCCAGGGCGGAACCACATTCTAATACTATTTTTTTTTCTGCACATTGCATGCTGTCCTTTGCACATCCGTCAAGCCTCTTGCCTCTCATTCTTTTTATTTCACAACTCACAAGTAACTTCTAGAGCCTCCTGAGAGCCCCCATGAGAATTAGTGTTTTTTGAAGCCGGAATGGAATTTAAAGACCATCTTATCCAATGCTCCCATTTAACAGAGGAGGAAACACAGGCTGTGAGATTCACTCACAGGGAGGTTACCAGGCACATGGGGGTGAGGAGTAGGGGGAGTTGTGGGGTGGGGATTGAAGAGTCAGGACTATAACTCAGGTCTCCAGGCTCCCAGCCCAGTGCTCTTCCCACTGTTGTGCAAGCTTTGAGAGCTCATGTGTGGTTACAGGAGTTTGTACATCCCTTGGGGACCACTCAGGAGACAGCACTTCACTGCATCCATCCTAAGAACCTTGTTAGGTGTTAGTGGACACTAACCTGTGAATCAAGGAGACCATACCCATTACTAGTAAGAATCATTAAGGATCAAGTGCTGAAAATCTCATTCAAGACAGAAGCAACAAAATCAGAGGAGAACATTAAATGTGAGGGTCAAGGGAATATGGAAAATTCCACATAAAATAATATGGCATATAAGGTTGGTTCAAAAAAGAGAGTATAGAGAAACTGGACTTCTTTTATGGATAGAGGAGGGCCTCAGAAAGATCACAGCATCTTGGGAAATGGTGATATATTTAAGATTATTGTCTGGGCTGGAGAAACCAGATGTCTTCAGGACTAGATAAGTAAGTTATATATATGCCAGGCACACAGTTGGCATAGAGAAAAATGGGAAATTCTGAGAGGTTTCCTGACAGAGAAGGCTGTAGATTTCCTTCTCAGTGAGGCTGCTGTCACCCTGCCCAACCAGAGGCAGTAGCAAGGCCTGTACTCTGCTAACATGCTATGGCTTCCCCTCAGATGGCAGGGACAGCACGCCATGACCGAGAGATGGCAATCCAGGCCAAGAAGAAGCTCACCACGGCCACCGACCCCATTGAAAGACTCCGACTGCAGTGCCTGGCCAGGGGCTCTGCTGGGATCAAAGGACTTGGCAGGTAGGATTCAGCTACAGGTAGCAGGGAATGGAGTGGGAAGGAACGACTCGGCCAGGTGAGGCTAATGTTGGCCACGTGGTCTTGAGCAAGTCATTTCCTCCTAGGGCTCAGTTCCTTATTTGTAAAATGTGGAGTGTAGAAGAGTTGATCTATGAAGTCGCTCATAGTTTTTGAATCTTAGTCCCAGATTCAGCAAGACTCATATCTGCTACAAGACAGTGCAGCTCTGGGAAAATATGAGGTAAAGGGAGAAGCAGCATGTGCCCTGGCATGGAGATGCTTACCAGGACAATGAGAGGAACTCTCTCTGCAGCTGTGATAATAAAGTCCAGGGTGGAAGAGGGAGGAAGGAACAGCCATTTAGCCCTAATTGCAGAATTTGGAGTCTTGCTCTCAGGCAATCATTTCTCTGTCACTTCGAGGGACACTGGTATTGCTTGTCAGATAACTGACAGCTCCTTGCCAATGAGGTTCTATCAGCTGGGTAGCTCCTGTTCTCCCACCCTCTGTCCTCTGAGTGTGAATAGTTTTAAGGACTGAGAAACCCAAGGGGAAAGAAGATTGTGAGCCTCCTGAGGGCAGGTCCTGTGCATCATAACAAACTCCATCAAGAGCCTGCCGTGGGCCAGGCATTGGACACATCTCAGGGACCCTTGGGTGAACAAGGCTTCTTAAGCCCCCATGGAGGACTAAGACTATGGAGTATATGAGTGATCTAAATGTATCTCAGTGGTGTGAGAAGTTGTATATTAGAGAGTACAGGATGCCAATGGGAGGGAAATCCAGCCTTGCACCCAGATGATGCAGAAGGCTTCACTTCCAGCAAGGTACTGAGTGCCTGGGAGACAACTCTGAACAGTCCAAGTCTCAGACTAAGCCCAGTTCTGTCAGAAGGCCAGGTAGTGGGGATATGGACCCTGGTGGCCAGGCTGCCCCAGTCCAATGGGAAGACCAGTCCTCATGCCCTCAGTATTGTGTCACTTCAACCTCTACCCCGTTCATCATGGGTCCACATCATTGCCCTTAGTGCAAACCCTTGAGGAAGCCTCTCTTCCACTCTCTGGTTCACTCAGTGGAATCTCTCCTGCTACCTGTGCTGTCTTCATCCCATAACCACGCTGCACACTGTGACTCTACCAGCCTTTCCACTGGGAACCAGTCTACGGTGAACAGACACCATTCCATCCTAGGCCTTTTGCAGAATGTGCCATCTGCCTGCCTTACTGACTTTGGCCTTCTCTAAGTACCTCCTAACTCGAGTGGAAGCTGCCCCTTCTCCTCCACTCCTACCTTAGGGTCAGTTGAAGACTAAATACTCTCCTTCAGTCTAATTCCAAATCCCAGGTCATATTCACCCCTTTGTTCATTTATTTCTTTCCCATAAATCCTGTCTTAGAAGGGCATCTCTTCAGGTTAGACTCTGCCATCTTCCCACCCGCACAACATTTAGCATTCTGTGAAGTGTTGTCTCCTGGCACCATCTTTCCACCCTATCTGAGTCTTTATCCTGACCAAGATCAAGGTGACTCTATCATTTATAACCTTGACACCTTCATTTTTTGACATGAAATTCTCGTGGTTTTCAACAGAATGACATGAAATTCTCGTGGTTTTCTTTCCTAGTAATTTCCAATTGCCTTGTAAATGTAGATACTTCTCTAGTATCTACATTTTCAAGATTCTTTTGCCAGTATCCTTAATTTATCAGACACCTTGGGTACTCCTGAGTTAGCACATCTCTACCCTGGCGCCTTGCCACATTCTTGGAATGATATCCGTTCCTGAGATACAAACTAATTTCACCATATATATATATATGTGTGTGTGTGTGTGTGTGTGTGTGTGTGTGTGTGTGTGTATAAAATCAGGAAAGATATAGCTAATTAGCCAACTAACCAGTGAATATCTCTGTGTGGTTGTCTTAGTATCTAGTCCAAACAAAACAAAAGTCTTTTTTTTTTTTTTTTGGCAAATACAGCTTCTTCTGCAGCCCCTGCTGTCTTTGTGGTATTACTACTCTTCCAGGTCCTTGGGTTGAAAACTTTAGAATTACCTTCATTAGCCCACCGTATTGACTCCTTTATTTTTATAATATCTTAAAATCTTTCTTTTTTTAATTTTCATTCCAATTGCTCAAGTATAGACACTCAACATTTTTTCGCTGGACTCTTACAATAGTATTCTTACTGATTCCTTTGCTTCTAAGTTTTCAGTCCTCCAATTCATTCAACCCACTGTTGCTAGAGTTCTCTTAGTTCTCCTATTGCTAAAGTTCTCATTATTTTGATAATGTCACTTCAAGTCAACCATTTAATGACTTTAAAAATGACTTGCTAATATAGTTGAAACTTTTTAGCACGTAAGGACATTTAAAAGTCTTTAGATTCTGATTACTTTAACTTTCCATCTTTTTAAAAAAATTATTCTTTAAGTGCTGGGATACATGGGCAGAATGTGCAGGTTTGCTACATAGGTATACACATGCCATGGTGGTTTGCCACACCCATCAACCTGTCATCTACATTAGGTATTTCTCCTAATGCTATCCCTCCCCTAGTCCCCCACCCCTGACGTTCGTGTTCCCATGTGTAATGTTCCCCTCCCTGTGTCCATGTAATCTCATTGTTCAACTTCCACTTACAAGTGAGATCATGTGATGTTTGGTTTTCTGTTCCTGCATTACTTTGTTGAGAATGATGGTCTTTTATTTGGGGCATTTAGCCCATTTACATTTAAGGTTAATATGATTATGTGTGAATTTGATCCTGTCATTATGCTGCTAGCTGGTTATTTTGGCCGTTAATTGATGCAGTTTCTTCATAGTGTCGATGGTCTTTACAATTTGGTATGTTTTTGCAGTAGCTGGTACCAGTTTTTCCTTTCCATGTTTAGTGCTTCCTTCAGAAGTTCTTGTAAGGCAGGCCTGGTGGTGACAAAATCTCTCAGCGTTTGCTTGTCTGTAAAGGATTTTATTTCTCCTTCGCTTATGAAGCTTAGTTTGGCTGGCTTTGAAATTCTGGGTTGAAAATTCTTTTCTTTAAGAATATTGAATATTGGCCCTCATTCTCTTCTGGCTTGTAGGGTTTCTGCAGAGAGATCCACTGTTAGTCTCATGGGCTTCCCATGGTGGGTAACCCAGCCTTTCTCTCTGGCTGCCCTTAACATTTTTTCCTTCATTTCAACCTTGGTGAATGTCATGATTATGTGTCTGGGGGTTGCTTTTCTTGAGGAGTTTCATTGTGGCGTTCTCTTTATTTCCTGATTTTGAATGTTGGCCTGTCTTGCTACATTGGGGAAGTTCTCCTGGATAATATCCTGAAGAGTGTTTTTGAGCTTGGTTCTATTCTCCCTGTCATTTTCAGGTACACCCATCAAATGTAGCTTTGGTCTTTTCACATAGTTCTATATTTTTTGGAGGCTTTATTCATGATTTTTTATTCTTTTTTCTCTAATCTTATCTTCATGCTTTATTTCATTAAGTTGATCTTCAATCTCTTATATCCTTTCTTCCACTTGATCAAATAGGCTATTGATAGTTGTGTATGTGTCACAAAGTTCTTGTGCTGTGTTTCTCAGCTCCATCAGGTCATTTATGTTCTTCTCTAAACTGGTTATTCTAGTTAGCAATTCCTCTAACCTTTTTCCAAGGTTCTTAGCTTCCTTGCATTAGGTTAGTACATACTCCGTTAGATCAGAGGAGTTTGTTGTTATCCACCTTCTGAAGCCTACTTCTGTCATTTGTCAAACTCATTCTCCATCCAGTTTTGTTCCCTTGCTGGCAAGGATTTGTGATCATTTGGAGGAGAAGAGACATTCTGGTTTTTGGAATTTTCAGCCTTTTTGTGCTGGTTTTTCCTTATCTTTGTGGATTTATCTACCTTTGGTCTTTGATGTTAGTGACCTTTGGATGGGGTTTTTGTGTAGACATCATTTTTGTTGATGTTGGTGCTATTCCTTTCTGTTTGTTAGTTTTCCTTCTAACTCTCTGCTGCAGGTCTGCTGGAATTTGCTGGAGGTCCACTCCAGACCCTGTTTTCCTGGGTATCCCCAGCAGAGGGTGCAGAACAGCAAATATTGCTCCCTGTTCCTTCCTCTGGAAGCTTCATCCCAGAAGGGCACCCACCAGATGCCAGCTAGAGCTCTCCTGTATGAGGTGTCTGTTTACCCCTGTTGGGAGATGTCTCTCAGTCAGTATGCATGGGAGTCAGGGACGCACTTGAGGAGACAGTCTTTCCCTTAGCAGAGCTTGAGCACTGTGCTGGGAGATCCGCTGCTCTCTTCAGAGCCAGCAGGCAGGAACATTTAAGTCTACTGAAGCTGTGCCCACAGCCGCCCCTTCCCCCAGGTGCTCTGTCCCAGGGAGATGGGAGTTTTATCTATAAGCCCCTGACTGGGGCTGCTGCCTTTCTTTCAGAGATGGCCTGCCCAGAGAGGAGGAATCTAGAGGGGCAATCTGACTACAGTGGCTTTGCTGAGCTGCACTGGGCTCCACCCAGTTCAAACTTCCTGGTGGCTTTGTTTACACTATGAGGGGAAAACTATCTACTCAAGCCTCAGTAATGGTGGTCCCCCTCCCCTCACCAAGCTCGAGCATCCCAGATCAACTTCAGATTGCTGTGCTGGCAGCAAGAATTTCAAGCCAGTGGATCTCAGATTGCTGGGCTCTGTGGGAGTGGGATCCACTGAGTTAGACCACTTGGCTCCCTGGCTTTAGCCCCCTTTCCAGGGGAGTGAATTGTTCTGTCTCGCTGGCCTTCCAGGTGCCACTGGGGTATGAAAAAACCTTCTTTAGTAGCTTGGTGTCTCCCCAAGTGGCTGCCCAGTTTTGTGCTTGAAACCCATGTCCCTGGGCATGTAGGCACCTGAGGGAATCTCCCGGTCTGTGGGTTGCAAAGACCATGGGAAAAGCATAGTATCTGGGCCAGAATGCACCATTCCTCATGGCACAGTCCCTCACAGCTTCCCTTGGCTAGGGCAGGGAGTTCCCCAACCCTCTGTGCTTCCCGGGTGAGGTGATGCCCCACCCTGCTTCTGGTCACCCTCCATGGGCTGCATCCACTGTCTAACGAGTTTCAGCGAGATGAGCCTTGTACCTCAGTTGCAGATGAAGAAATCACCCATCTTCTGCATTGATCTTACTGCGAACTGCAGACCGGAGCTGTTCCTATTGGCCATCTTGCTCAGATCACCCAACTTCCTATCTTAATTTCGTTATTTCTTCCTTCAGAGCTGTCCTCTAGCTTTCTGAGATGCCCCAATAATACGCTAGAAACTGCCGTTGCTCTGAAATGCATCCTTTCTCCCTTCACTTAAAACCACTAATTATCCTTTTTAGTGTTTCTCTTTCAATAACTTCTTAAGACCAGAGACTGCATCTCGTTCACCTTTTTATTCCTCTTTACAGGGCTTAGTGCAAAGTTTCATGCATTATAAATTCCTAAGCAGTGAATTTTGTTGAATAACACATGGTGGCTTAATAATACATAATTAATTTCAGATTTATTTATGTTTTACAAAGAAACTGATAAGTTCACTTTCTGTAGCAGTGCTGTCTGTTCATTAATTAGTTATATGTGCTTATTGTTACTGGAACATTATTATTTCTAGGTCTTCTTGGCTGACAAAACAAGGAAATATATGTGTGTATAGTAATCTGCGTATAAACATTTTTTATTTATTTGTTTATTTTTAAAAGACAGAGTCTTGCTCTGTCACCCAGGCTGGAGGGCAGTGGTGCGATCTTGGCTCACTGCAACCTCTGCCTCCCAGGTTCTAGCGATTCTCCTGCCTCAGCCTCCTGAGTAGCTGAGATTACAGGAGCATGCTCATGCCTGGCTGATTTATTGTATTTTAGTAGAGGTGAAGTTTCACCGTGCTGCCCAGGCTGGCCTTGAACTCCTCAGCTCAGGCAATCTATCTGCCTCGGCCTCCCAAAGTGCTAGGATTACAGGCATGAGCCACCACGCTTGGCCTAAATATTTTCATATGTAATGATTTATGTCTATATTAAGCTAAACATGAGTTCACACTGCTGTCTCCAACTCTAATCCATGCCTCTTTTCCTATCTTATCTCTAAATTCTCACTCCCACTTTGAGAAACCTGGCTTCCACCTTTGTTATCCATTTACTTGATGGTTCAACTTCAGTGTACATGTACATCAGTGTCAGATTTGTTAACCTGTATCCCTGTGGGAAACAACTTTATCAACTAGAGTACAATAAATTGTGGGCAGTTCCTGTGTTCTTACAGACTCTACTCATTTTCAAAGTACTTAAATCAGCACCTTTCTCTCTTATCCCTTTACCCCTTTTGGTGATGTTTCGTTCTTTCATAATACAGTGAGATTCTCTTGTCACAGTTTGCATTCCTTCCTGTGATTTTCTGACTTCCTAAATCATTTTTCTAAAAATTCATATGCATTAAGGTTTACGCCTTGTTCTGTAAAGTTCTATGGGTTTTAACAAATGCATAATGTCATGTATCCACCATCATAGTATTATAAAGGATAGTTTCATTGACCTAAAAATCCCATGTTTCACCAATTCAATTATTTCCTCTCCCTTTCATCTTTTTACTGTCTCCACAGTTTTGTCTTTTTCAGAATGTCATGTAATTAGAATTATACTTTGTGTGTGTGCACGTGTGTGTGTGTGTGTGTGTGGTGGGAAGAGGCTCTTTAGTTTTGGAAGGGAGGGTGCAGAGAAGAATTTAAGACTTTTGTATTTTTATTTGATGAAACCCTGAGTGTGGATTTTTTTTAAAAAAATCTTTACACTTACACCTGTTCTTTGTAAAATCCTTCTTAATTTTTGTGTGTATTTCCTTCAGAATGTTTAGAATTATGGATGATGATAATAATCGAACCCTTGATTTTAAAGAATTTATGAAAGGGTTAAATGATTATGCTGTCGTAATGGAAAGGGAAGAGGTGGAAGAACTTTTCCGGAGGTTTGATAAAGATGGAAATGGAACAATAGACTTCAATGAATTTCTTCTCACATTAAGAGTAAGTGGCCCCATTAATCAGTATATCTGATGAGTTTGGCTTTCATGTGGTTTGGGTTGGCTACCTTGAGGTTTTGTTTTCACAAGCTGTTAGTACACTGTGGAGAGGGGGATGAGCAGAAGACTGTGAACAGACTTAAGAACTTTTTGGAGCAATCATAGTGCTGCTTATTATATAATAGCACACAAACACTATTTCACATCATTAAGGGGAATAAGGTATTTTGTCACATAGGATACCAAAAAATCTCATTTGCTTATGTATGTCTCTGCATGTATTCTTCTATTTTTGTAGCCTCCAATGTCCAGAGCCAGAAAAGAGGTAATCATGCAAGCTTTTAGAAAGTTAGACAAGACTGGAGATGGTGTTATAACAATCGAAGACCTTCGTGAGGTGTATAATGCAAAACACCACCCAAAGTACCAGAATGGAGAATGGAGTGAGGAACAAGTATTTAGGAAATTTCTGGATAACTTTGATTCACCCTATGACAAAGATGGATTGGTAAGTAAAACAGTCTAATCTAGGGGAAATTTCTTCAATTTGAAATTGTAAGTGGGAAATAGGTTCAAATCCTTAAAAATTTTAACACATCGATATATATTTGTAGTAAATAGAAGTAAACTATTTCCCTAGGAACCACCTAGAAACTTCCCCATTGCCAGGGGAAACTTTCATGTTACTTCAGTTGAAAACTAATGTATGTATGTGCACGCACACACTCATAGACATATATTGACATATATTGGTAAGGGATCCACATAAGTGATGACCTGTCATCTGGGGAATGTGATGTTTTGATTAAACATGCCATTTTATGGTTATTATATTTACCATACTCAGCTAGTTGCATTCCAATGAACTATAATAAAACATGTAACTTTGAAATGAGATTGTAATTTAATTTTGGGAAACAGATTTACAAGGCCTTTCAGGATGTTTTAGTGCCTTCACACTCATCCTTATGAGCCTCATTTGTCATCACACTTTGCTATGTGGAAATGCTATTTGAAGGTAGTTTTTGGTAAAGGGGATGCCAAATAACAGAATTTACTGTGATTTATTCTTTAGTGTGCTTTGTGATTAACTTACATTTCTAAACTGCACTGAATTTGAAAACCAAATCAACCACCCCATCTCCATTAACTTTTATCTTCAAGTTACAAATGCATAGCTTGGTAGAGTAAGGAATTATATAGCTCCATGACTGTGTCTAGGCTGAAATGAAAATGTCATCTGTCCTTTATCAACAGCCATAAATGGACTTTTTAGAAAAAAAAAAAAAAACAACAACAACCAGAGCCAGTTCTGTTCTTAGGTGACCTAAGGATTCTGGTGATAAGGAAAGGGGGTGGGGGGTTGTCACCCGGGTAACAGCAGCAGCAGCACAACCCCAGGGTTCATTGTCTCTTAAGCCCTTTACAGCACAGGAAAAGATTAGTGGCCCAGTGGACAAGAAGAGGGTGGTTAAGGGAAGAAGAAATAAACCTTCCTCTTCTGAAGGGAATGCCCTCCAACTTTTTAAATGAAACTTTGTGATGAGTCTTATTAGCAAGGGGTGGGGGATAGGAAGGTGACCTTTCTGTCCTTCCTGTTGACATTTCCCAGTCAGGGATGGAGATAGACCCTCTATTTCAGGCTGAGGATTGTGGAGGCAGGTTTACAAAAGGGCCGAAATTCAATAGGGCAGCCAAAATCTTAGGGACAGAAATAAAAACTATATGTTTTCTTCCAGTATTGCTGGCCTTGATCAGTGAGATGTCAGTGGAAAAATAGCCAACTGCCATTTCCCCAAATTAGCCCACCCCTTTGTGGATCCCAGAGTGTGTCTGCTTCCTCTCTGCAGGTGGTTCCTTCTCATTGCCAGGGGAAACCTCAGCTACCCTTTTCTCAACAAAAGTCAAAATAGGCAGTTGTGATTCGGCTGATTCAAGTCTACACACAACCCTTTTTGATATTTATCTTAAGAAGCCACATTAAGCTCTCAAAAGCTCATAAAGGTTATTGAGGTTTTTAGCAGTTATAGCACTTGATGTCATCTGAATGTTACAGACCTTGTATTGATACCCAACTCTGGCTGTTCATAATCATCACCAAGAGGATTTATTAATGATGTAGATTGCTAGCTGTACTGCAGAACCACAGAATCTGATTTTCTGGAGGGTGGAGTCCAGGGCTTCACATTTTAATGTGTATCAGATGACTCTTACACTCATGCATATTTGTGATCCTTAGCTCTAAAAGGTTCAGAAATGACTGTTTTAAAAGTACTAAATATAATATGCACATGATACCACTTAGCATAATAATGAATCTGGGCAACATTTTTGAGCACATATCAACTGGGCATTTGCTAAGGGTTTACCAGGGATATCTCATTTAATAGACATAATAAAAGTTTTCTGAGAAGTGATGTGTAATTCAAACTTTTGCACACTGAATTGTATTTTAAATGCGCAAGAAATTGTTGATGTAGAGGAACTCCATGGTAAAGTCTTTTATGAGGAGAATAATTAACTTCTAATTTACCTCTTGCAAATTGAATTATTTTGCATATTAAGATTTTTTTGTGTTGAAGCATAGCTCTACTTGAAGCCAGTGTGCTCATTTATGGTTAAAAAATCCCATATAAGGCAAAATTTAAAATAATGCAAAAAATTCAGCATAGCTCCTAGCTAAGGATATTGTTTAAACTTGATAATCTAGGCTAAACTCTCAAATACCCATGAAGGTTGCTGGAGTTTGCAGCAGTCATGGAATTTGATGTCATAAATCTTGCACTAATACCCTACTGGACTCCCATAGCAGCCGGAAGCTATTTGGACGGAGGTGTGAAGCAATCAGATAAAACAAACTTTCCTTACCCCTTTTCTATCACTAAACCCCACCCCAATTTGGTGAGACATTTACTTCTTATTTTTTAATATCTAAGTTTTGAATTCTTCATGTGTATATATGACTTTATAATCACCATATTTTAAAAAAGCCTCTTAGGACTTTAGTCCTTCAGGGAACATCAGTCTATTGCCTCATCTATCTCATAAAAAATTTTTAAATAATTAAAAAGATGTTAGGTCTATTACTGAGTGTATGTATTAATAGTAACCTAGATTTGTTTTAGGATTTTTCTGATGAATTTAGAGCTGAGGAAAAGGGATTGTATTGTGACTTCCATTACCCCCATCTGGGACCTTCCCCTGTTTATGTGATATATACCTTGTCACATAAATGTAGCCTAGTCAAGAGGCCTGCTAAAAGTAGGAGTGCCCAGTCTCTCATTTTTCCTAATGTCAAACAAAATGAATAAGGATAGTAATTATTGCTAACCAACAATTTACTATGATGAGGGCAAATTTATGGGAGATTAGAGAATTTGCGATTCAGGCCATTCCCAATAAAAGTTGAGTCTCAGAAAACAAGCAAACACCTAGCTAACAGTAACTGATGGCTTTTTCTGAAATGATCAAATACATTAGCTCTGACTTCTGGCTTGACATCATCTGACTTCCAAGTGAGATTTAATGCTTCCTTTATCTTTTGCCCATCTTGGATTCCTCCTCCATTCTCCATCAGAGCCAACTCAACCCAGGTCACCCCATCCCATTGGGGGAGTTTGGGATGGAAGCATGGTGGTGTCGATACCAGTCTCAATCATGTATTGGTGTTTCAGTTAGGGTTTGCTTTCAATCCAAGAAATAGGAAATCTTATTAAACATTGTAATACACAAAGTAAGTTTTATTTTTTTATTCTACTTGATGTTCTCGCTTAAGTGGCCTAAAGAGAACACAGCTGAGGTCTTTGTGATTTTCCTGGCCTTTCCTTCATGATCTCAAGATGGTTGCCTAACTTCAGCCAGCACATCTGAGTTTCAGGCAGCAGGACAAAGGAGGGAGAAGGAGGGAATGAGAAAGGGCTAGAGCCTGCATGAGGAAAGCAAAAGCTTCCCTAGAAATTCATGTCAGATTTCTGTTGTATCTTATTGGTGAGAACCCTATCACTTGGCCATCCCAAACTGCAGCTGCAGGGAAGTCTGGGAAAGTGAGTTTTGAGTCTTTCAACTTTCATGGGAGAGAAAAGCTAGGGACAGGAGTATTACAGTGGATGTGGAGGGAGTCTCACTCAATGGCTGTCACCCCTGGTCAACCAACAGACAATAGAAACAACAAAGTAAAAATATTAGAAGTTTGGTAATTTTAATTAAAAAATAATTAGCTGTAAAAATGTTCCTCAAACTGTCACAGTAAAGTGCACAGTCAAAATGGCTCAGGATCTCGTGTATAATGCTTTTACTTTACTTGCTATTTGCTGTTAAAATGATCCACTTACTTTGTTGGAGTATTTCACCAGCCTGCGGCCTTTTTGAGGACTAAGACTTTGTCTTAATTATCTTTGATATTCCCTGTTAAATTATTGTAGTGTGCACAACAATTAACTGGGATGTTTAGATTTTTAAGTAGTAAATTCCGCAACCACTTGCTTCCGAGATTCTGATTTAGCAGGTCCACGTAGGGTAGAGCCTAGGGACCTAGGTTTATGACAGACATCCCAGGTGGTCCTGATGTAGGTGGTGTGGATCCACACTGATAAACATTTCCCTGGAACCTCACACAACATGAGAAAGATAGAGGGCAATAATGATGTGTGAAACTAAATGTAATCCCTTAATGAGGGAATTGAAAACAGAGGCTGAGGAATCCAAAGGAGGAGAGGAATAAAGAAGGTCAAGAAAGGGGGACGCAAATGGTATCCTAATTTTGACAGAGGCTGTATGCACGTATTGTAGATGTGTATTTACAGTTCAACTATGAGCTGAGTTCAAATGCCTTTCTTTCTACTGCCCTTCCTTATGTTTTTAGTGGGAAGGGGTGGTATGAGAGAGAATTATGGATCCTGTGACTTTTTTTCCTGTTCACTTATAATTTCAGCAAACAGGATAAGTGGGTCAGTCATCTCTTATGATTCCTGGAAGGCATAAGTATGTCCCCAACTCATCATGTCAACCAACATGGTTAAATTAGAGTGTACATATTATCTAGGCCTGTTAAAAATAAGACTAATAACTGTTTTTTTCTTCTTCTCCAAAGGAAAGTAATATAAAATCCCAGCATAGATAAACACATTAGTCGATATTTCAAAGAGATGGTCTTGGGTGTAGAGTGGAGAGAAGCCAGGATGGGTGGGAGGCATGAAGCAGGAGTAAGCTTTTTAGTCACCCTGGGCCTTGAATGAGTTATTTATGTGTTAGAAAAGCATGCAACCCAGGAATGTTTAACTAGAAATCTGTTTCTTCACCCACAAGAGAGAACTCCATTTCTGGAAAGGAAAACATCACTTATCCTGACACAAGGACATGAGATGTTATTTCTGACATGTCACAGAAAGACAGAAATAACTACAGTTGCAGAGCACTTCCTTCTTACTCTGAATTTCAGTCTCTCTTAGCTGAATCGAAGGCTCCCAGTCTTAGAGAAAAGATGACAACCTGTGTCACTTTCCATTTAGGTTGGCTTAGAAACTTTCAAGACTTTCTTTCTCTCTTCCTAGGTGCTGTTCTCACACCATCCTCAACTTCACTTGTTCTTTTGTTTTAGATCAGTTCCTCAGCCATGATCACACACACAAAGAAATCCTCTATTTTCCTTCTGTTTACAGGTGCACAAGGTGGGCCCCTATTGACAGAGTGAGAAACAAAGTTTTGTTTTTGTTTCTAACTTTTCCACTGCAGGTGACCCCCGAGGAGTTCATGAACTACTATGCAGGTGTGAGCGCATCCATCGACACTGATGTGTACTTCATCGTCATGATGAGAACCGCCTGGAAGCTTTAAGCATGTGACCTGGGGACCAGGCCTTGGGACAGCCATGTGCCTCCAAATGACTAAACCTCAGTTCAAAAACCAGAATCATATTTGATTTCACACTCATCCTAATTTTTTTTCTGTGTGAAAATACTGCTTTTTCTGGGGCCAAAAAAGCAGGCAGAAGTAAAAGACATCGAGTAGCCAACTGTGAGCTTGCCTTCCCTGAGACTGTTTCCTTTGCTCTAAAATAGGACTTAAATAAAATGAGCTCTGTAAAGCTCCTAGTGCTGTGCTGATACATGCAGGTGCCTAATCAACTTCAGGTGTTATCCCTTGGCTATTAATGAAAGCTTGAGTATTTTAATTAAAACCCTCACCCATGCACCCATAGTTTTTCTTTACCTCTTTTTAGATGATCCGTTTCTAGGTGAGATGACAATTTATCTCTTTTTATGACTGATTGAAAGTCTTTAAGTGTTTCAGTGTCATTTGGGGACCAGAAGAAGACCACGTGTTAGCCTCAATTTCTACAAGAAAATCTTGAGTTTCACTGCCTAGGGTTTAGGGAAGCCACATTTGACAAATAGATTTAAAATGATTTATTTAAATAGTCATTTTAAAGACTGGTGTGAGAGAGGAGGCCATTTCTTTGAGCAGTAGATCCACGACTGTTCACAGTACTCCTGTGGCTAAAGTTTTGAAACTGGGCTGGGCACCCAAATTTTCTGTGGGACATCTTGCCCTGTGTGTGGACAGGCTATCCCAGCAAGCCTTCATCTGGTGGAATGTTTACCTCTTCTCTCTCTGCTTTCTGCCAATTATGTTGAAATTCCCACCAGCGAGGGCTGGGTGCAGTGGCTCATGCCTGCAATCCCAGCACTTTGGGAGGCTGAGGCGAGTAGATCACCTGAGGTCAGGAATTCGAGGCCAGCCTGTGCAACATGGTGAAATCACTGTCTCTACTAAAAATAAAAAAGTTAGCTGGGCTTGGTGGCACATGCCTGTAACCCCAGCTACTCCAGAGGCTGAGACACGAGAATTGCTTGAACCCGGGAGGCAGAAGCTGCAGTGAGCTGAGATCATGCCAATGCACTCCAACCTAGAGTGAGACTCTGTCTCAAAAAAAAAAAAAACAAAAAACAAAAAAATTCCCACTAGCAAAAGGAGGTTGGGTGTGACACGGACTAGGATCACAATAATATTCCAAAGCAGGTTTTCCATCTTGACACTTCATGGCTTAACGCCTCCTCCTCCCAGCACTAAGCTTTGACTTCATATCGTTAATGTGTAGGACTCTGCCCATGAAAGGCTACTAGAAGCAAAGACAGCCCAGAGGCTGGAAAATAGATAAGGAAACTACAGCTCTCCTTCTGTGTATTCTGTATCTGGGGCCAGAGATAAAAGCACAGTGACCGGTCTCCGGTTATGGTGCTAGAGACAATGTCCACCCACATTGCTGCTAGGTGAAATACCTCCTTTTGCCTCTGTCCTTAGCTGTATTCATCCCCCAGTTTGGAGACATAGACTGAGTTAATAGTCTTCTTTAAGATCTTATATATTTAATTGGCTCTGGATTCAGGGGTTGAACACACTTGCCGTATTTTGTATCAATTCACTGTTTAGGTTTTATTTCATAGGCTTGGAAGTTGAGATTCGGATATGTATTGATTTAAAACATGTGAAAACCAGTGCTGCTACATAAGTACTATAGCAGTTATTAAATAACTTGCTGAGATGCTCAACTTTTTCTTGAGGATGGGTGCATCCCTGTATTACCAGAAACTAGTTTTTTTTTTTTTTCTTAATTGCACAAGTCTGATTTTGTATTGGATTTATTATCTCTGCTCATAGAGAGATTGTTTGGGCCAAAGATACCAAGTGTTATGAAGAAATGTGTAGAATTATGTAGAAAAGCAGAAGAAATGGTGAAGAAATGTATAGAAAAAAAATCCATATATTTTTGCAGCCTGCACCTTGCAGACTGTGGCTAAGGAGAGGTCCCCTATTTCCTGGGGATGGTGGGTTTCAAGCCTTTTGCTCTAGAAAGATTCTTGTCTTTGATTCTGGGTATGACTCATGCCTCGGCTTAAATGGGGCTATAGAATAAGCATGTGATTCTGAGCAAGGACTAGGTTGCAGCTATCAGCTTAGCCTTCTCTGGTGATACTTTGCTTCCTGTCTGATGGGGGCACAGGGCACAGTTATCCAATTTCAGATAACCCCTACCTCATAGTGTATTTGGTCACATTTAGTTGCTTCTCTTCTAGCGCTTTTGGTTCTGGGCCCATGAGCAAGGTTCCACCAAGGCCCTTTCACCCTCTGGAAACAAAATCTGCTAATAACCTAATGGTCAAGGGTCACTGCACTCCAATTCTCATTCTCCTCTATGGCTTCTGGCACAGTCAGGAATTGTGCATTAGTTAGCTCTACTCCTAGTAGAAGTGGGAGGAACAGAGAAGAGACATTTAAAGAAATCATTTGGTAACACTCTTCTGGATATATTTTTGGTTATTTAACTTACAGATTTTAAAGCTTACTCTGTTTACAATTTTAAAAATAAGCCCTTAGTTCAGAAGATAAAACACAATAAAAATTGTCAAAACATCCCCCAGGAAAACCTCACCTGTTGGATCTGGTCCTCAGATGGAAAATTAAACAAGCCAAAGAAAAGAGAATGAAATTAGCAACTTTTTATGAGACAAGAATGATGTATGCAAACATTCTGAGAATGAGAGTTTGTCAGAACAAGCCACCCATAACAATACTGAATTTGGATTTCTTTTTTTTTTTTGAGACGGAGTCTCGCTCTGCCTCCCGGGCTGGACTGCAGTGGCCGGATCTCAGCTCACTGCAAGCTCCGCCTCCCAGGTTTACGCCATTCTCCTGCCTCAGCCTCCCAAGTAGCTGGGACTACAGGCGCCCGCCACCTCGCCCGGCTAGTTTTTTGTATTTTTTAGTAGAGACGGGGTTTCACTATGTTAGCCAGGATGGTCTTGATCTCCTGACCTCGTGATCCGCCCGTCTCGGCCTCCCAAAGTCCTGGGATTACAGGCTTGAGCCACTGCGCCCGGCCTGAATTTGGATTTCTAACTCTAACAAAGGCAAACGCATGCAACAATGGCCAGAGACTGACTCTGCTGCTGTGCACATCGTACCTGGACTCCATTCACAGTGCAAATGAGAAACCCAGAATGTACAAGCTGTGCAAGCTGAAGTGTAGACTGAGGCAGAATTCTTTCTGGCGGTCTGTGGGACTGGTTTTCACAGTGATGTAAACTGTGATAGGATCTTCTCAGGTACAGATGGCATTTTGGAGGACCATGTACTTGTTCTGTGTGGTTTGGCAGCAGGCATGGAGTCACATATCATACCCTAATCATGCTTTTCAAAGGCAGAGCTGGGTGTTCTCCAAGTAGGCTGCAGATTGACTTAGCATACATCATGGCTTGCAGGTGGAAATACATCCCATCAATAAATATATTTTTAGATACATGCTTTTTTCTAGGCTGTGGGGACAGAGCAGTGAACTAGAATAATTGCAAGCAAAACCACTGGCTTTCAAACTAAACTAACAACCCACAGTTGTTAAGAGATCAAAGAGGGTAGAGAGGGAAGAGAAGAACAGGCACCCAAATTCCCCTCCCAGAATCTCATTCAGCCTCTGAAGCCAGTACAGTTGGAGCCCTTTCTATGGCACTGTGTTGGGGAGTGACGTAATCAATTTCATGAACATAGACAGCCTATCAAGACAATGCAAGGAAAATCCCTCTCTATATTTGGAGGCAGATAATTGTCTTGGCTCTTTAATTCTCTTGGCCAAAGTAGATTGTCTCACTGAGCCATGAGAGTACAAGTAGGTAGTAATTCCACTCTCACTAAACTACCCGCAGATGCAGTCTATGCTGAAGTTTAATCAAATGGAGAGAGAGAATTTACCAGATGTATTCATAGATGGTGTGTGGGGGCCCTTCTACTTCTGCTTCCTGCAATTCTATTAACCACCTCTGAGTAGTATAGCTTTTTTGGATTTACGCATATCTATTTTGTTATTGTTTTTATTTATTATTTTTTTGATATAGAGTCTCGCTGTGTCACCCAGGCTGGAGTGCAGTGGTGCCATCTTGGCTCACTGCAACTTCCATCTTCCAGGTTCAAACGATTCTCCTGTCTCAGCCTCCAAGTAACTGGGATTGCAGGCACCTGCCACTACACCCAGATAATTTTTTGTATTTTTAGGAGACAGGATTTCACCATGTTGGCCAGGCCAGTCTCAAATCCCTGACCTCAGGTGATCTGCCCGCCTCAGCCTCCCGAAGTGCTGGATTACAGGCGCGAGTCACCACTCTCGACCATGCGTATCTGTTTTGAGTACAGAAATGAAGAACCTCATATTTTCCAATTTTCCAAATTGGTCAACAAACTTGCTTTCCTGGAGGTTATTGATTGTTCTTTTAAATTAAAGTCCTGTTGAATGAAGCAGTAAAGTTTTAAATCCTGGAAATGCTTATGACTCAAAGAAAAAACAAAGGCATCAGGGGTCTGACAGATCGCCATATAATGTTGTTGAGTTTCGTGTAACTGATCCTTTTGAAAGCCAATGTTTCTCAGCATGATTTTACTCCTCCAAGTCACTTATATGAAAACTATGTAACTTTGATAGAAGTAACTGGTTCTTTTATTCTGAAAAAATTAAACTCACCCAGTTAACCCCTAAAATTATATATTCTAAAACAGATGATGGGTGAGATCTGTTGAAAGAAACATAAACAAATGATTGATGGGGTTCTGAGAACATTGCTGTGTGAGAAGAATTCTTTTTGCCATTTCAGCTGGTGTGGTGAGAGGTTGTGGTGAAACAGCTCTTCCTCTCTGAGAATAGCATGACCTTCTTGTTTAATTCTCACACCTGCCTCGCCAAAGCCATATCTTTTCCCCTGAGCAAAGTATAATGGAAGAACCTCTTCAGGAGTGAAACTCACTGAAAATATGAACAGTCAACCAGTAAACAAGGCTTTAATACGGACCTTGCAATGACCAGAAAGGTAGAGTTCATCAGGGGAAAAAAAGTCTCAACACATAATGGCCTTTTTAAAAAATTTTGTATTAGATTCTTCTTTTGATCCTTCCTAATGGAATTTATTTATTGTTTCTCTGGGGTATTTCAAAAATCCTAGCAGCCACTGAACATTGTTGATGCCATGTGAGTTTCACGAAAGTCCCTGTGAGCACCACGGGCTTCCAGCTCCGTCTCCTGACACTAGAAGTGTGACACTCAGCTCAAAAACTCCAAGGATCACATCCAGCTTTACATTATGCCACCATATAACTGTTACTCATTTCCAATTCTGCTCCAGACCCTGTAATAAACGTACCAGGGACCTTGTGACTCAGAGCTCAAGAACTTTAAATTTGAAGAAAGAACTGAATATATAGTAGTTTATTATCCTGTACTCAAAGACTTGAGTAACTTTTTCTTTTCTGACCTGAAAACTTGGCATTCAGAGCCTGCTGTTGACTTGGGAACATCTTGATCTTAAGCTTGAAAGGTTTGAGTTGCTGAACTCCTGGAAACACTTAGGCGACATGTGGAACTAATGACAATCCGCAACCCTAGAGAGACTTAGAACAGGACGAGGACCTGGAATTGAGAGAAAATGACAAATGCAGGAGGGACTTGCTCCTTCCAGTTATAGTGAGTCTCAGAGTACTTCCTGTTGATGGGATAAAGTGCTACACAATCGGAGGTTATTATCAAGTGTTAGCCATTACCTTACTAAATGGCTCACTCCTTTTGTTTCCAAGGGAACTGGGAAATAATGTACCCTTCCACAAATGTCATACTTAGTTATGCTTAAAATCTCATTTAGCAATATTACTCAAAATCCATTTATTTAAGTTTATTATTGAAGTGGCTAAGTGTGTTTAGCAAATCACTATGAATTCAGCCTCTACTAACTGAGGTCATTTAGACAGAGTTTGAGTGGAAGTTTACTCTTATTTTATCTGTACCAGAAAAAAGAGAGAATGGAGGTTGTTAAGCAAGTCAGCAATGCAAAGACTATAAGGGCTGTGCCTACATAGGCCAAGTATCTGTAAAACATATCTACACTCATATAAATATATTTCTATATATTCATATATGTTTTACAAGTACTTGGAGCTCTCTATTTGCATATAAATATAATTAGTATGCTAGTCATAAAATGTTTTCACATATCTTTTAAAATAGTCCTAGGTTAATTGTTAATTGGCAACAGTTTATTGGACAACTATAGCTCAAGCTGTTTTCTAGATAGTGAAATGTTTCTATTATGTAAATCCTATCTTGATAATATTTTTAAATAGAAATTGAATAGATATTGAAGCTGAAAACAACATTCTGCTTTATAAGGAAAAATTTTCATGATATTTATGGTGTAAATTTTTATATATTTTATTTGAAAAGCTGTAGGTGTTTCTAGTGGTAAGCTATACATGCATTGAAAGCAAGAACTTGGCTTAATAGCAAGAGCTGAAATACAATTTCTAGGGATGAAAAATTGAGCAGTTCTTGAGTTACAAAGTTAGATATGATTTGATTTGTAATACCAGCTTTGTCATTTTTTTACATTATCAGACTGCACTTTGCCATTAACTTGGTTCAAATTTAATATCATCTCTTCAATTTAAGGTTTGAAGCATTAGCAACTATTGTAACAAAAGAGTACATCTGGCTGCCTGCAGTGGCTCGTGCATATAATCCCCCCACTTTGGGAGGCCCAGGTGGGTGGATCACTTGAGGTCAGGAGTTCAAGACCAGCCTGATCAACATGGTGAATCCCCGTCTCTACTGAAAATACAAAATTACCTGGATGTGTTGGTGCATCCCTGTAATCCCAGCTACTTGGGAGGCTGAGAGGCAGGATTGAACCCAGGAGGCACAGATTGCAGTGAGCCAAGATCGCGCCATTGCACTTCAGCCTAGGCAACAAGAGCGAAACTCCGTCTCAAAACAGCAACAACAAAAACCCCCAAAACACATCTAGTTCTGTATTTCAGTTTTAAAGTGTTTCCAAAAAATATTTCTTCTTATTAGCAAACACGTAACATATCATGCTTCTTTGAAAGTATTATACTTCCTTGACAGTGCTTTTGGATCATTTAAAAACGTTATTTGTGTGATATTTCAGTTACAGGTGATAACATTTCTTCTTTGAAAGTCATGCAGCCCTGTTCACATTGTACTCACTCATGTTCTTAAAAGAGCAAAACATAATTACTCATAAAACTATTATTTTGACAGCCAAGAATGAAAGTTCGAACACTTGATGTTAATATTACTTTCTTGCAGGGATAAACTACTTCCATCTAGCAGACCGAGCAAGTTTCCAGAATGTCCAGTCTTTGAGTGGTGCTTCTAGGACTGTGGGAATAGTATGACTGTATATGCTGGCATTAAGGAATTGGGGAGGTTAAGAGGGAGGAGAGAGAGATGGAATTTAGAGGCTGATTCCTACTCTTTGCATCTTTACTCTTAACTTCATTGCCCAGCATAGGAAGCACAAGTCCAACCATAAAATATTAACATGCATCCTGGCCAAATTGAGAAGTAGGTAGAGTTGACCTTCCAGTACCTTATATAGGGCTAGTACCTCTGTACGCTGCCACTGAATGTCAGGCATCATGGACTTCTGGGTGCACAAGGATTCTGGGAAGTACACATTCTCTAGTTCTATTCCTACCTGTGTGTTTTGTGTAGACTCCCTTTCACTAAAGCACTTTTTATCTGTTCATTTATGCTGTAAATTTCTACACCCTAGAATGCTATTAATAGTCATGAGAGTGGTTATACAATGTTCATTCTAGAGCACTGCTGTCCCACAGAACTTTCTAAAATGGTGAAATTGTTCTATATGTGTGCTCTCCAATATGACAGCCACTAGCCACATATGGCTAGTGCAACTGAGAAACTGAATTTTTCATTATATTTTATGAATATATTCATATTCATATTCATTTTATGAGTGTATTCATAAAATATAAAATATGAATATATTCATAAAACATATATTATAAAATATATATTTGTAAATATGTATATTTTAATCAGTGTAAATTTAAATAGCCACATGCGGCTAGTGGCTACCATATTGGATAGTACAGTAGAGATCTAGAAATCTTATCTTAATGTACAAAGTGATGGCCATGAGGGAACTGTATGTGGCCAGTGAGCAGGTGAATCTTTGGCTACCCTTGCACATGTCCCATCTCAGTGAGCCATCCAGCAGGGACAGGCAAGCCAGGCTCTCCTTGCCTAACTCGAACCTGCTTAATTGACAGTGGCAAATGACACTCAATAGAAGATATCTTGGAGAATGTAAAATGCTCTACCATGACTCACATATTTTGACACCACTTCCTTCTTTCTTTTCTTGCCTTTTTCTTTTCTTCAGGTTTCAAAAGAAGACTTTTTGAATTATTATGCAGGTGTCAGTGCTTCTGTTGACACCGATGCCTATTTCATTTTGATGATGACAAAATCTTGGAGATTATAACTTTTGCCTATTAATTCTTTTGGAAATCAGGGACTCCCAGAGCAGAATGAGTTTGAAAGAATTCCAAGCTATGGATTTGGATCAGGTGTAAACTAAATTTCCTAAAAGATCTGGAATTTTAAAAGCAATAAATAGATCTTTGGTTATCTTAATTATCTGGAATGTGTTCATTTTTATAAATGCCTGAGATTATATTTTTAAGTCATGAAGGAAGGAGGAAGGGAGAAAGGAAGGAGAGAGAAAGGAAGAAAGAAAACCATGAAGTGATATTGGGAAGAGGCTCCTAGTTAAAACAATCTGCTTGTTGTTATAGATGTTCCTCTTATAGGTGTAAATGTAGCTGCTTCCTCACACCTTCACTTTACAGTCTTGGAACTCCATAGCAGAAGGTGATGATACAGGGATTAGAGGAACCTCTAACTGTGTAAAATGTCCTGAACTTATTTATTTTAATCTTGGTGAATACAAATAAAAGAACATTTATTTTATTCTGAAATGTATGAGTCTTTTTCGATCTTCAGATTTTAATGCAAATTTCCACATGTGCTTACACAGGGGACATAAGTGCCTCTGGTAGGAAAAGGAAGGTGAGCTCAGCTGGCCCACTTGGTTGAAGGCTGGGCTTTCATGGAGTGGTCTCACTTACTGGGTCAACCTATTAGGAGGAAAGAGAATGCAAGGGAAAAAGGAAGTGCCTATTGCAAACTTCAGAGGCTTTTTGGAGCTTTAGGTTAGATTGGAGAGGAGGACTTTAAGCCTGTTTTGGGGAATTCATCTTTTTGAATCCATTTTTAGGCTCCTTCGCCAGACAGGTGATGTCAGGTTTTTTTGACTGATTTCTCTCCTCCATTAATGGCTTCTTAGGTAACAAAAGCAGCTCTAAGTTGATTGCACACGCCTATAAACCCTTCACCTTGGAAAAGGGGTAGAAGTGTGGGAAAAGTGTTGGAAGGGGAAACCTGTGCTTCTCAGGCTTTAATGAGCACGTAGATCACCTGGGGATCTTGTTAACCTGCCCATTGTCTTTTAGAAGTCTGGGTGGGGGAACTGCACTTTTGCCTCTAAGAAACTTATTTTTTTATTTTATTTTTTTGAGATGTAGTCTCGCTCTGTCACCCAGGCTGGAGTGCAGTGATGCGATCTCCACTTACTGCAAGCTCTGCCTCTTGGGTTCACACCATTCTCCTGCCTCAGCTTCCCAAATAGCTGGGACTACAGGTGCCCACCACCATGCCTGGCTAATTTTTTTTTGTATATTTAGTAGAGATGGGGTTTCACCATATTAGTCAGGATAGTCTCGATCTCCTGACCTTGTGATCCACCTGCCTCTGCCTCTCAAAGTGCTGGGATTACAGACGTGAGTCACCGTGCCCGGCCAACCTCTAACAAACTTCTCTATGATGTTGATGCCTCTGGTCTTCAGAAAACACTTTTGAGTAGCGAGGAGTACACTGTATATTTCTGTGTGTTTTTCTTATTATTTGCCCACCTTTGGTTGGCCATAATAGTTTGTGCTTTTTGACTGCTGGGCTATCCCTTTGTCTTTAAAGTGAGGAACTTATGAAAGAAATAGAAAAAAAAAAAAAGTACCTCCCAGGTATGTGTAAGAGGGAAATGAGAGATAACATTTGCAGTTGAAGAATTTCTCATAGTCTAGGATGGAGTCCTGCAGTTTTCTAGCATCAAAGATTTGAATCTGTCAGTCATCCAAGAGTAGATCATCTCTTTAAGACCTATGTTGAGCAAGCTCATAGCAATTTATGCAAAAACTAGAATGCCAAGCCACTGATCAACTATAATGAGGATATACTTCTCACGTTTGCTGATAAGATCAAAGAATTTCATCTTGATTTGAGGATGTGTGAGAATGACAGCATAGCTCTCAGTTCAGGGATGCTTTTAGTAGTTTATTCTCAGATACTACAAAGCAGTACAGAGGATATATTCATGGCATGTTAGAGTAATGCTATGGCTATAACAAATAAATATTCCAATTTATAAAAGCTCAAACGCAATATATATTTATTTTTCATTCATAAAACAGTACCTCTGTGTAGTGGTTTTCAGTTCCAGGCTTTCTCCATCTTGTGATTCTATTGTTTTCTAGGACCTTATAGTCACTGAGTCCATGTGACTGAGGAGGAACAGGGAGTTGAGAATGCTGAAAAGCGTTCTGAAAAGCTTTGACCTGGAAGTGACACACGTCACCTATGCTTGAATTTCATTTGATGGTAGCTAGTCACATGATTACATCTAACTGTGGGGGTCGGGGAAGGGGTGGCTAAGAAATAATCCTTGCAGGAAAACTTCTTGCCAGTGAAAATGTACTTCATGCAAAGAAAGTACTATTTTGGTCAACAACTAGCTATCTCTGCCACTTGAAGTAGTAGTCTTCATTGCCTATTGTTCATGTTTGGTGATCTCAGTAGCTCACGTGGAGTAAGATATTTGTCAGTTTGGAGGAGTGCAAAACTGAAGTCTCTCCATCCTCAGCCATGTTAGCAACCAAGAAAACAACTTACATAACCGTATAAAGTACCAACTCTCCAATCAGAAACTCTGTCACCTGGGCCTCAAGACTTTATTCAAGGCCTTGAAATTTATGCTACAACACAAAGGCAACTTGTCCTTTATTGCCTCTATAATATGGGTCCTAGGAATTTTCTATATATGTCCACATAAAGGCTTTCTGGGGGGAGTTGAAGCTATGTCTTATTGTACAAGTCAGGACTAAGTTATTTATTCACATGGTAAATGATAACATTTTTGTCCTAGAGGCAGACCTCTTCTTGGAAGACAAATTATAGTTATGACGTTCTTTGGTCATTGGAATCGTAACAAGGGGTATGAAGACTAAATATTTGATGAAACTAGGCAGACAGTTTAATGCATTCATCTTGCCAGTGAGACCATAACACTCTTTTCACGAAATTCCTAGAGGGGACTAATAAACATGTCCTCCCTGACCTTTCTTTTTCAACATTTCAAAGCTGAGTAACTACCTATGGGAGGGACACTTTACTTTAGATTCATCGATTATAGATATTAATGAAATCAGTATGTTACCAGTGGAAGGTATCCGAGTCACCTGCGGAGAATCCGTAGGGGTCTGTAGCAACTTCAGTTCTTGCCTCCTTAGAAGGTGGAACTCAACCGAGGGGCGTAAGGCAGAAAAGAGACCAAGACAAGTTTCAGAGCAAGAGTGGAAGTTTATTTAGAAAGCCTTTAGAACAGGAAAGAAAGGAAAGTTCACTTGGAAGAGATCCAAGTGGGTACCTGAAGGTCAAGTACTGTGTTTAACCTTGATTCTAGGACTTTGCAGTCTGGCCTCTTTCCCACGATTCTTCCCTTAGGATGAGCTGCCCACAAACACAGTGCCCTTCTTACCCTTGGGAGCTGAGCATGCACAGTGTGTTTAGGAAGTTGTACGCATGCCCATCTGAGGCTTTCTTCCCTTTTCTGGTGGTGTGCCCCTGGAATGTCACACTCCACCATTTTGTCTCTTTCTGTGCATGCCCAGGAAGTTGCTTCTCCTTGGTGTCTGCATTCAATTAACACTTTAGAGCAACGGATGTAAACCATCAGGAAATGGCATCTCCCTGATGCCGGCTCTCAATTTATCACTTTCAAAGAGGCAATGTGATAATTGTCAAACCATCACCTGATGTTTCTACTGGGTGAGGGACAGCTCTCTCCTGCCCTACTCATGCCTGTCAAACTACGTGTAACAACTCAGGATCTGGCCTGTCTTGCCTGCCTAGGGGTGATGTTTGTCTCCTTAGGTGCTTTTACATACCTCTTGCTATGGTTGAAATGTTTGTTTCCCCACAAAACTTAATATGATGAACTCCTAACCTCCAAGGTTATAGCATTAAGAGGTGGGGCCTTTCAGGACGTGATTAGGTGATGAGGGCAGAGCCCTCATTAATTGGATTAGTACCTTTATAAAATATGCCCAAAGGAACTTGTTCCATCATGTTAAGGACACAGCAAGAAAGTGTCAAGAAGGAAACAAGCCTTCGCTAGACACCAAATCTACCAACTCCTTGATCATGGATTTTCCAGCCTCCAAACTGTGAAAAATAAATTTCTATTGTTTGTAAACCACTCATCCTGTGATATTTTATTATAGCAGCTGAACAGACTAAGACAGTTCTCTTCTAATTTATCATATACAAATTATGACAGTAATTTTAATGTTTCTCTAGGGCCATATTATTTCCTTGTTATTAATATTTGGAGTAAACTTAATGTAGCACCACTCAACTGACTGCGGAAATCAGATGCTTTCACATTGTCATAGTAGTGGGAAAAAGTAATCAATAGGATTTCATAAGGCACTAGAGACATAGGCTTGCACACATAGTAAACTGATCATTAAAGTTGAATATAATTAAAGGTGGAAACTGTAGGGAAAAATTTAGAATCAAGTTGAGTAAAAAATCAGATCATTAAGACATTAGATCTATCACTAAATATCGGTTACCAAAAATGTAGCATAGAAGAGCTTACTTTCTTTGGTTGTAGTAGTGCAGACAAGAGACATTTGTATATGTTGGTCAGTTTCACTTAAATTTAGCACAGCCAAAATAAAAGTCATCATTCTTTTCTCTCTACTAACCCTATCCTATTTTCCACTTGTGCCAAGCATACTTCTAGGTCTGAGTATCTAAGAACTACTCTTTGAACTGCCCAGGCTTGTAACCCAAGGACCTTTGTTCCCTAATGGTTAAGGGTAGAGATGCTAAAGCCAGTCTGCCTAGTTTCTTGTGTGACCTTGGGCAAATTACTTGTCCTCTTAAGTCTCAGTTTTTCATCTGTTAAGTGGAGATAATAGTGACTACCTTATACGATGAGGGTTGAAAAAGTTAATATATGAAAAGTTTTTAGAACTTTACCTGGAACCAAATAAGCTCTGTAGAAGTGATTGTTCTTATTTACTGTCATTTTCTAGAGCCATTTTTTAATGTCATTTTATTGAGTAAGCTTTTTATCTCTTCCCATTGTACAGATTCAGTTTATCTTACCTCAAATACAGAAAGAGTCCCCGTATATTTTCCCTAACTAGAGTCATACCTTTATATCCATCTCTCACTCTAATTCCAGAATGACTTTTCCTAAGCCTCAAGTCTATGCATATTATTTCATCTCCTGAGGACATTCAATTGCCTCCTAACCCTCATTAAAATATTCAGACATCTTAGTATGGCATTCATGTCATCCATAATTTTCCCTGATCTTTCTTTCTATATAATTTTGTATGACATTCTTTACATTCCCTTGCTTCAGCTATATGAAGATGATGTGATAAACAATCTGTCATGTCTTCATCCTCAGTTCCTGATGCAAACCTTCTAAAACTCTGTTATTTCTTTAGTAGTAAGAGTGTCTTTTTTATACAAAAAGGTATAAATGCCTCAAGGTAAGCACCTAGATAGGTTTTGAATATGTGGCTGGTCACCAGAAAGACCAACCATGTTATTAGAAGGTTAGAATAACCATGTTATTAGAAGGTTAGGCCAGCCAACCTCTGGGGAGAGGAGCGGTGTTGAAGATTGAGTTCGGTCACATAGACAACCTTTTAATCATTTGTAACTATGCAATAAAACTGTAATAAAAACTATGAACATTGAGGCTAAGTGTCACTTCTTGGTTGGTGAACACATTGACGTGCAGGGAGTGTGACATGCCTTGATTCCATGAGGGGAGAGCACTACGTATTGCTTGTTAAACTTCATTTATGTGTCTCTTTATTGGTTTGATCTTCCTGTTTTATATCCTTCAAATAAAGCCATAATTTAAGTATAGAATTTTCCTGAATTCTATGAGTTGTTCTAGCAAATTACTGAACCTGAGGGGGTTGTAAGAACCTGTACTTCTTACTAACTGGTTATAAATTCAAGACCGCAATATAGAAACTCCGCCAGAGTTTCCAGCTTGCCTGGCATGCTCTGCAGAATTTGGACTCAAAACTGCAACATTAGCTCTTACCTGAATTTCCAGCTGGCTGACTTGCTCTACAGATCTCAGGCTTGCCAGCCCTCACAATCACATGAGCCAATTTGTTAAAGTAAATATCTCTTTCTCTCCCCTGCTACACACACACTCTGGATTCTACTTCTCTGCAGAACACTGACCAATGCAGATGAAGTATAGATAGCCTGGGGAATCCCAACATAAGAGGAAAGTTTCTAAAGTAAAAATAGTCTTGTTGGGTATTATTTTCTTTAACTTGTAAGAGTGTTGCTAACTCTGGGTGGTGAGTGCTGGGACTGAATTGCAGTACACCTAGCTGGGGCTGAAATAGAATAACAAGCTAAGTCATTATTTGCTAAACTGGCTCATATTTCAAGGTCCTGTTGAAAAGTTAAAGCCTTTACAAAGCTTACCTTGATGTTTCAGCAAAATAGACTTGCTCTTTCATTTCTGTGCCTCTTTTGTTGAGTGTATATGCATCTTTATATCACAGTCCATCAGTCAGATAAGAAATACTACTTTATTTTCTCTGACATTCAAATTTTGCAGTCTTCTCCCATTCAAGCTTGCTGGCAGAAATGTAGGCTGTCTTTCTTGGGATTCTGACTTAAGTCTGTGCTGTTGTTCTTGGACATGAAGCAAAGCCAATGCAGAAGGAGTGGGAAGTATGTAACCTCAGTTCACACAGGTCGTTCTTCTTTTCAGAGTCCCTTAAGTCCACTGAATTTTGGAAACTTCTCTACCACACCTGGAAAATGGCAACTTTGAAAAGCTGCCTGTGGGGTAGGTGAAGAGCTCAGTTTTGAGATATCTGTGGTCTATCTAAGTCAGAAATCCAATAGGCAGTTGGATTCATTGAACATATATATATGTTTATAAAATATGTATATTATATACATATATATGTGTATAAATATACTTCTTCATGGAAGTTCAATCTAGCAGACATGATTCTGAAGTTTAGGTCTGGATGGAATGGAAAATCTTGAAGATAAAAAGCCAATAAACAGAACAATAGAAGCAAAGAAACAAGAGAGATCAAATGACTGATGAAGCAAGGTTCTGGAGGAAGAGAGACGGATAAGAGTTAAGGGTATGAATAGTTGGTTTGGTCTTCTACAGATGAAGGGTTAGCTTATTCTTAGACTAGGGGAATAGCAGGCAGGAATTTACCCAATTTTGGAGTTTGCAGATGGAGATAGGAAATAGAGTGGAAACATGAGCTATGGTCCACATTTTTTCAAGGTATAGGCAAACTTATTTTCTGGGAATGAGAAAAGCCAAAGTTCATTGGAGGAATTAAAGTAAAAGATGGAGTGTATTTGACAATAGTCATCAAGGGCATTGGAAAAGAATGCTGTCAAGCACAAATAAAGGAAAACAAATTTATATGGATGCCATTTGGCAGCATTGTGTGATTTTTCACTAAGACAGCTTAGCAGATAAAGCGCAGAAGCAGAGATGTGACTTGTAGAAACATGTTATATCATCTTGTTCCATAGCAGTTGTCACTGCAATTTGTATAATAAGAAGTGCTTGATAAACTGTGATGAAATTTATTAATTACTTAAAACATTGAAGGATAAGAAATCTTGAAATATACTGTTGTACTATCCATCTCACAAGGGACAAATTAGATTACGATTCTAGAATAGAAAATTTTGCAGTCAGGGTTATTATAGTCTAGACTTTACAGAAAAAAATGATAATATTAATTATAAGTAAGAGTTATATTAATAAATAATTTATACTTTTATTTTATATAATAATATATACATGCATATATGTATGTATACTCCCATATATGTATCTATGTATGTATACATATGTATGTAGAGATGTATACTCTCATATATATGTATGTATATGTATACATATGTATGTATATATGTATATATATGTACATATACATATATATACATCTATATACTCCCCCCCCAAAAAAAATGACAAAAGAAATAAGTGGAAGTTTCCAACTTTCATGCATCCACTACCATCCCATTCTTTTCCCCAATAACCACTGAAAACATTTTGGAGCACTGGCTTCCAAACTTTTTTCTAAGCATATTCTCATTTTAATATTCCCTCTTTTTCTCTCTAGTTAAAAAAAAAAAAACCCTCCTCTGATAGTAGACTTTCTTGTTTTCTTCTCCAACATTCTTAATTTCTTCCTTCTTTGTCACCCCTATTTTGACCAGGTATCCATCTCATTCTCAGTTCTGGAAAAGGTGAGGCATTCCCAAGCCAATAAGTTCATGGCATTTTCCTAGTGACTGTTATTGGCACAAAGATGTGCATATGATTTCAACTGGATCAATCATATTAAAGGGAAAAGCTCCCATATCACACTTAAGAGAGGGGTATTTTTTTAATGTTAACAATTTCAATATGAAATGATTATATTTTTTGCTATTAAGTTAAGATATCCATGAATATTGAAGTCCTTGCATGACCCAAATACTTTTTCTTCCCTAAAGTTTCTCAATACGCATATAGACGAAACTTATTTCACAAAGTAATGGAAAGCATGTGGCTGTAGTCTTGCTGCAATATGGATGAGAATAAGAAGAGCTTCCTCAAATAAGAGATGACATTTGTGTCTTTCTGTAAATGTAACCCGGGCTGTCCTCATGTACGACTGTAGGATATTGCATTAACGGCTTGACTCTTCACTCCTTCCCCATCCACCTATTTTGCCATGTGATTTGAAGTTTCTACCCAAGGGGAAATATATTTCTTCACTCCCTGATTCTGGGTTTGGTCATATGACCTTCTTTGCCAATAAAATGAAGTAGAATTGGTGGGTAGGCCAGCCTTGCATTTTTCTGCTTGCCGTCTTATGTCCCTACTGTAAAAAAAGACAGCTGGGTTAGCCTGCTTGTCTCAGGAGAAAGACAGGAAACTTATGGAACAGAGGCATTCCCAACTGAACCCAGCTAATTTTCCTTAAGTTTCACATTCCTGAGTCATCCTAGCTGATAATGGTACCATAGAACCACCCAGCAGAGCCCAATCTAGATCATTCAACCCTCACACAATTTGTGAAAATAAATGTTGCTTAAAGCCTCTGAGTTTTGGCGTGATTTGTTGTTGAGCATCAATGTAGCAACAGCTGATAGATACACTGCATATTTTGGAATTTTCATGGAAACAATAAGGGAAGGAGTAAGAGAAAGAGGGAGACTTTTGGAGAGTTTTCTCTTCCTAGAAGCTTTTGACAAAATAACAGACGTTTTTCTTTATCAGCATATGTAGCACTACCATGCTAGTTTTAGAATGCTGGTAATTTCTTTACTAAATTTTAAAAAGTCGCAAGAAAAAGAAAATATAAAAATACACTGGAAAAAGATAGTAATATTATGATAAGCAAAGTTCTGTTATCCTTAAAACCCAGAGTCTTTTTTTTGTTTTGTTTTGTGTTTTGAGATGGAGTCTTGCTCTGTCACCCTGGCTAGAGTGCAGTGGCCGGATCTCAGCTCACTGCAAGCTCAGCCTCCTGGGTTTACGCCATTCTCCTGCCTCAGCCTCCGGAGTAGCTGGGACTACAGGCGCCCACCACCTCGCCCGGCTAATTTTTTGTATTTTTAGTAGAGACGGGGTTTCACCGTGTTAGCCAGGATGGTCTCGATCTCCCGACCTCGTGATCCGCCCGTCTCGGCCTCCCAAAGTGCTGGGATTACAGGCTTGAGCCACCGCGCCCGGCCCAAAACCCGGAGTCTTATAAGTCAGGAAGCAAAAGATGAAGAGTCTAAGAAGGAAATGTATTTTTTTACATTAAAATAATTTTTTAATGGTTTTGTTAGTATTCCATAGTATGAATATACTACAGATTTTTTAGATTTACAATTATTCTTAGTTATGAGAAGTAATACATAGATATTTTATACATAGAATTTCTAGATATATACATTACAATTTTTGTTATATATTTCCAAATTGTCCTCTTAAATGTACTAATTTACATTTCTATTAACAATATATGAGAAAGCCTATTTTCCTATGCCCTTCTCAGCATTGAAATTTAATGATCTTTATAATTTTCACAATTTAATGGGCAAAGCATTTATCTCATTCATTTTATCAGCATTGTTTATTCTGAATGAGATTGAGCACATTTTCCTACTTTTAAAGTTTGTTTTATTTCTTCTGTGAGCCTTCTGTTAATGTGCTATGTTCATTTCCTTCTTGGACTCTTCATCTTTTGCTTGCTGACTTGTAAGACTCTGGGGTCTTATAAAGATAACAGAAGTTTGCTTGTCATAGTGTTACTGTCTTTCTCCAGTTTATTTTTATCTTTCTTTTGGTCATGACTTTTTAAAATTAAGCAAAGAAATTACCAGCATTCTAAAGTTTATCTAGTCATACATATCACTCTTTTCCTTTTATGGCTTTCAGGTTTTATGTTTTATCTAGAAATGCTTTTTACATCCCAAAAATATGAAATGAGTCATCCATGTCTTCTAGCATTTGTTTTTATTTTAAAATTTATTTATATCTTTGAGTTATATGGAATTTATTTTGAAATAATAAGTCAGTTACCTTTCTTATTTGCTTGCAAATGGCTAGTGTGTTATTCCAATCTTATTTGCTAAGTAATCCACTTTAACTCTATTGATTAGAAATGGATGAATTTTTTGTAATTACATAGATCTGTACTGACAGATTCTCTATTTTATGCCATTGATTGTTCTGCGAATTCCTGCTGAAACAAATTTTAAAACCACGTGTATGGTTAGTTGATTCACAATTCTTTTCTTCTCTGGAATTGTGCAGGCTATTCTCCAACATTTATTTCTCTGCATGATAGTTAGAATAATAGTGTATGCACAGAAAAGCAACTGGAAGCCTAAATGTCAGTTATTAAATATGGTTATTCCTGAAGAGTGTGATTTGAAAGTGGCATCTTTAACTTGGTACATTACACATCTATCTTTTTTGAATTTGGGGGCACAAGCAAATAATAGTTGTAAAGATTCAATAAGATTCAATAAGGATTTAAATAAATAAATAAACATGAAAATATTGTAAGCAGAGACCTTAATAAAGTATCTGTGTCTTGTAGTGTCTTGATTCCCTTGTGTTTTCCATATGTACAATAATTTTATCTGCCAATAATGACTATTTAATTTTCTTCTATTCAATATTTACGTTTTTTACTTTGTTTTCTTGTTTAATTGTATTTCTTAGAATTTCTAGAACCATGTTAAATGAAATGTCGATAGCATTTCTTTACTTGAGTAAATAAAGCCTTAAACTTAAGCTTTATTTGAGAAAATAAAGCTTAAAAAATTAAACTTTAATTGAAAATAAAGCTTTCAATTCTACACTGGCAACTTCACACTTTAATTCATGAAAGTTTATAATTATATAACAAACAGGTTTATCAGTCTGATACTATAGCATTTACTGAAGCTCTAATTAAATTAATGAACTATTAGACTCTAAAAGTAATATTTCAGTCTATCAGTGGATAAACTTAAGAGTAAAATGTTTTCTGATTATTCTGCATTTTTGTCTCATGACTAGTGCAGTTCGTACTTTGTAGGAACTAATTTGTCATAAAAAAGAGGGTCCTTTTCAGTCTCTATAAGTTCTCCACCTCTTCTTGATGAAAAATCTTCACTTAGGGTAAAGGGAAATTGGTTCTAATAATTCACCATTGAGAGGCCCTCCAGATGCACTCAAGTGTTTCAGCACAATTCAGTATCTAAGCCTTATTTTTCAATCCTCAGGGGCTTTGTATGTTGTTTGCTTCACTGCTTTTACCCGAGTCTTGAGGAGCGTGAATCTGTTCCTTGGACCCAATAGGTTTTATGCATCACAATTTCTTTGTCTGAACAGCTGTTTCATTGCAAGCTACACACAAATGCCCACACAAATGCCACAAACCATTAAAATTCAGAAATTAGGGTAGACTTTCATATGAATCTAAAATAAACTAAATAACTGAAAAAACAAAATTAAATATCTATATCTATTAGATAAATGAAGCTTTGGAAAATGTTCTTTTCACTTCACCCCACCCTATTGTTTCCCCACTTCTGTGGTTACAGTGGTTAAGAGTACAGCTGCAAAGGCAACCGTGTATGGGGAATGCAACCGACTTCTCACACACGGCTGCCCAGATGTGCTCCTGTCTCAGGGATGTGGTGCTTGCTTCTTTCTGAACAACCTGGCTTTGCATTCTTTTATCTTTAACAGTGATGAGGAAAGAAATTGACTAATACAACATCATTTCCTAAATGTTTACTCATTCTTTGATTCATTCATTTAATGTTTATGAGGGAATGCCTACGAAATTTTAGGGACTGTGTTGAGCAAGAGACGTAAGCCCCAGTAAGTCATAGTTCTCTGCGCCAGAATGCTTACAAGCCCCCACGAGAGTCAGACAAACCATAGAACTACGAATCAGTGTGGTGACAATATAAACAAGTGAGGTCCTATTAGGAATGCACGCATGGGTCATATCGTGGCCTGTAAGAGGATGTCTTCCCAGAAGAGGCAATGCCTGAGGCTAGTCTTGAGGGACTGGTATGAACTACCTAGACAGTGGGGGTAGCAAGTGCAAAGACTGGCGATTGAGACCACAGGCTGAGAGTGGTGGCAAAAAGTGAAGAAAAAAAGGTAGGCTGAACAATCCCTGTCCTCGACAAAAGTGTCCCACATCCTAATAATGAAAACATATAAATATGTTACTTCAATGGCCAAAGGGACTTTGTAAATGTGATTATGGTACGATCTCCAGATGGAGAGATTAGCCTTGATTATGCAGGTGGACCCAGTGTAATCACAAGGAATCTTACAAGAAGAAGGCAAGAGGGTCAATGTGAGAGAAGGCATTGTCATGATAGAAACAGGGAATGAAATAATTCACTTCAAAGATAGAGGAAGGGGCTGGGAGTTGTGGGATAGGGAACACAGGTGTCCTCTGGTAGATGAGAAAAGCTGGAAAATGGATTCTCCCTGCAGTCTTCAGAAGTATCACAGCCCTGTTGACACCGGGGTTTTTGCCCCAGAAGACTCATTTTGGACTTCTGATGCCTGATCTGCAGGCGAATAAGTAAATTTGTGTGTTTTAAGCCACCAAGTTTGTGATAATTTATTTCAATAGCCACAAGAAAGTAATACACTAGGTCATCAAGAGCCTTCCATGTTGTGTTAGTTCGTTCTGGCATTACTATAAAGAAATGCCTGGGACTGGATGATTTATAAAGAAAAGAGGCTTAACTGGATCACGGTTCTGTATGGTTTACAGGAAGCATGGTGCTAAGATCTGCTTGACTTCTGAGGAGGCCTCAGGAAATTTACAATCATGGTGGAATGCAAAGCGGGAGCAGGCATGTCACATGGTGAAAGCAGGAACAAGGATGGGTGGAGGTGCCACACACTTTTAAAACAACCAGATCTTGTGAGATCTCACTCACTCTTGAGAGGATGGCACCAAGGGGATGGTGCTCTCATAAGGCTCCACCTCCAATAGTGGGGATTGCATTTTATCATGAGATTTGGATGGGGACAAGAATCCAAGCTATGTCACATGCCGTGCAGGAAAGTCACTAAAGGATTTTTAGTTAGGGAGGTAGCTTGATCAGATTTCCTCTTTAGAAAGATACTCCCAGTGGGCATGGGGGATAGGTCATCTGACAGCCAGACTAGGGCAGTGTCAGATGGACTTTTGTGATTGCTGTACCCACTTAGGGGACACCACAACCAGGTCAAAGATGCATCTGAGGCTAAGACCAAGTGGATCTTTGTGCCATCTTTCTTTTTGTCAGAATAGCTCTTCCTTCTCTTCCTCCCTTCCATCTACCAGTACTTACTAAATATTTGTTTTATTCCAAGAATAATATAGGTAGTGGAACTTACACAGAACTTGAATTTTAGAATCAGAGAAAGGCAATAAGAACAATCAGCAAAAATAAATTAATATTAATAATTAGTAATGAATTAGTGAGTAATAAATGGTAGTTAATATTGGGGAAGGGGTTTTGAAAGAAATAAACAGGGAGGCATGATAGAGAATATCAGGAGGAGGGTCTTGTTTTCATCAGAATGACCACTTCTGTGGAGGTTACATAGATGCTAGGACCTGGAGAGTAAGAAGGAGCCAGCCACACAAAGATCCAGAGAAACCACATTTCAGAAGGAGAGAGTACCAAGAGCAAAGGCCTTAGGACAGGCAGGCTGGCTGATTCCCTATTATAAGATGTTCTGGAGGAAAAGGATAAGAGCCCTTCACTCAAGCTCTAGCTTATCTAACTCTCAGCCAATCAGTAACAAGACACCCAGAAAGCTATTAACTACAAGCTTCTATTTCAGGGGCCTAGGGATTTCCCTGGAGCCCCACAGGTTCTACTATCTATGTTATTCTTGGAATGAAACAGATATTTAGTAAGTAGTAAGTACTGGTAGATGGAAGGGCGGGAGAGAAGAAGGAAGAGCTTTTCCGACAAGGAGATAAAGGTGGCACAAAGACCAATTTGGTCTTAGCCTCAGGCTCACCTTGGACCTGGTTGTGGCATCCCCTAAGTGGGTATGGAGGTCACAAAAGTCCATCTGTCCTGACTCCAGTCTGGCTGTCCTATGACCTATTCTCTGCCTTCACCAGGGGGATCATTCTAAAGTGGACATTTGATCCAATTTCTTCCCATGCTTAAAGAGGCAGAGAGGTCTAGAGGATGAAAGAAGCTTTCTCGACAACACGTGGAGACCCAGTTAATAGACAGTATGTGGATCATCCACGTTCAAAGGAATATGATGGGCCCTGACACATTAGCAGTAGATGCAGCACAGGGGATACCATCCACAGACAAGACAGAAGCCTAGAGCTCAGAGGAGTCCAAAGAAGTCACATGGCCCCAGATTCCTTCTCCCAGTACCATGTGCATTCATTTTCTAGGGTGGTGATAGCAAAGCACCATAGACTGCGTGGCTTAAACAAGAGATTTATTATCTCACAATTCTGGAGCCTAGAAGTTTGAGATCAAAGTGCCAGCAGGGTTGGTTCCTTTTGAAAGCTGTGGGGGAGAATCTGTCCCATGCCTCTTTCTTAGCTACTATGATATTCTATCAATCTTTGATACTTACTGTCTTTTAAAAATATAACCCCTGATCTCTGCCTTCATTTTTCACATAATGTTTTCCCTATGTGCATGTCTGTCTCTAAATTTTCCTTTTTTCATGAGGACGCCAGTCATACTGGATTACACTGCACCTTTATGACATTTTAAATTGATTACCTATTTAAATAAACTATCTCCAAAGAAAGTCACATTCTGAGCTATTGCATGTTAAGAATTCAACGTATGAATTTTGAAGGGACACAACTCAATTCATACCACCATGTATCTAATACTCTCAGGAGAATGGAAGGAGAAGACATCTGAATTTGACTGAAGATTTAACAAGAGACTGAACTAAAATGGCATGAACTAGTTAATGGCATTTAACTAGTTAAATGAACTAAAAATGGCATGACTGAGTTAGCTTGTGTGTCAACCAGGCTTTAATGTGGCCCCTGTGATGGCCAACTCCTGAGAATCTTGTCTTTGTATAATCCCCTCCCCTTGAGTATGGATGGGACCTCTGACTTGCTTCTAAACAAAAGAATATGACAACATGATGGAATGTCATGCCTGTGGTCATATCACTTATATAAGACACTATCTTGCTGGTAGACTCACTCTCCCTTGCTGGCTTTGAAGAAGCAAGCTTTTGTCGAAAGAAAGTTTATGTACCAGGCATGGTGGCTCACACCTGTAATCCTAGCACTTTGGGAGGCCAAGGTGGGTGGATCACCTGAGGTCAGGAGTTTGAGACCAGTTTGACCAACATGGCAAAACCCCATCTCTACTAAAAAAAAATACAAAAATTAGCCAGGCATGGTGGCATTCACCTGTCATCGCAGCTACTCAGGAGGCTGAGGCAGGAGAATCTCTTGAACCTGGGAGGCAGAGGTTGCAGTGAGCCGAGATCATGCCACTGCACTCCAACAGCCTGGGCAACAGAGCAAGACTCTTTCAAAAACAAACAAAAAAAATGCTTATGAAGAGAGTCATATGACAAGAGGCTGTGGGTGAACTTTAGGAGCCGAGAGTGAGAGCTATCAAGAAGCTGCAGCGCTCAGTTTTACAAGCACAAGAAAATAAATTCTGCCATAACCTAAGTAACTTTGGAAATGGATCCATTGCCAGTGGAGCCTACCGAAGAGAAGCAAGCCAGGGCCAACATTTTGATTGCAGCCTTGCTGAGGACTCAGCTAAGCCATGCCCAGACTTCTGACCCATAGAGGTTGTGAGATAGGAAATGTGTGGTGTTTTAAGCTGTTAGAAAAAGAAAGAAGGAGGAAGAGGAAGAAGAACAAGAAAAGTAGGAGGGGGGAGGGGAAAGGAAAAGAGGAGGAAGAAGGGAGGAGGAAGAGGCCAAGAAGGGGGAGGAGTCAAGAGAACAGAAGCTATTATCTTCCTTTCTTTCCAAGTTCCCCTCACCACAAGCCTATGATAGGGTGTGTGTGACTTTAATTAGAATATAAGACTGCATGGCCGGATGCAGTGGCTCATGTCTGTAATCCCAGCACTTTGGGATGCCAAGGCGGGTGGATCACGAGGTTAGGAGATCGAGACCATCCTGGCTAACACAGTGAAATCCTGTCTCTACTAAAAATAAAAAAGTTATCTGGGCATGGTGGCGGGCACCCGTACTCCAGCTACTTGGGAGGCTGAGGGAGGAGAATGGTGTGAACCCAGGAGGCAGAGTTTGCAGTGAGCTGAGATCATGCCACTGCACACTCCAGCCTGGGTGACAGAGAGAGACTTGGTCTCAAAAAAAAAAAAAAAAAGAAAGAAAGAAAAAAAGAATATAAGACTGCATCTTAAAACTAGATGAATTAAGCTTTGGTCACTTAAAGTAATCTACTTCAGAAAGGGATATTCAATGGAGCATCTTTGGAGATGAGTAATTAAAGAAATGTCAGAATTATTTTATATTTATATCCTACTGAATTAAGATTCCTTCCTAAAACCTGATACACATATGCACAGAAAATGTATATTTCACATCACATTCCTGATTAAAATCCTGCCAAGCACCTCTATTTTCTGCAGAATAGATGACAACTTCTTAGGCTGCCATGCCAAATGCCTAATCATTGGCCCCCACCAATTCTTCCAAGCCTAATCTCCAGCCACTACTCTGCAGACTGTAGGGACTAGGTGTACCAAGTGAAATAGGTGTCCATGCAGGGCTTCCATTGAACCACCTGTTGAGTGAAGCAACACTGTTCTCTCTGTTAAATATATTGACACATGGAGACTTAACTACTAGCAGGCTGTCTTCTAGTGCAGTGGTTCTCAACCTTTTTGGGACCAGGGACTGGTTTTGTGGAAGACGATTTTTTCCATGGACTTGGGGGGGTGAGTTTTGAGGGGCTGAAGAGACGTGTGGTCCATTCTGGGAATTCCTCTAGCCACAGTTTCCAGAGAAGACAGACACAGCCACAAAGAGTTCCACAGCATTTAATTAAATATGAGATAGTTACACATATTGTACACTTATATAGTAAGCAGCTCTGCGAAATGTTTGTAATGCATGTGGATAACACATGGTCAAATCAGAGATCTTCACTGTAGTGAACAATGGGTATTTTAAAGAATAATCCCAACAATAAACCATGGAGCTGACAAAAATGCCTCCTGATCTGCATCATTTCCAGGAGCTCTACCACATATTCTTCCTGACCCGTTCCAAGTCTTGTAGCCCCTCTAGAAGAGCTAAGAAAACACAGGTATGCACCTCTGAAACAGCCCATACTTGGCTTTTCTGAAGCAAATTCCCATGGAAACCACTGTCTGAAGGACGAGGCAAAGGCTGGTAGTAAATCTACCGAATAAGCCACGGTGCCCTAGACCCAGACACGGTTGTTGGATCAAATTAGTTGTCTTTTCATTTCATGCTATATAGAACTGGCAGTTTACACTTCTGATTAATACATTGTCTCTGATCAGGAGGTTTATTTTTTTTCTTAATAAAATCTGAAAGGAGATTGGGCAGAACCAATTAGTAATCTTACATTACACATTGTCCCTAGGTATGTAATCAAGAATTAACAGCAGTTATGATTATACGATTATAATACATGCATTTTAAATACTACAGTAACAGACAGATGCTCAGACACTAAATTCCAATGAAACACATGCCAAACAACATTGAGACAAAGGATTTTAGAGCTGGAGATATCTCGATGTTTCTCTATGGTCATCTCTTCATTTCTTCGAGAGATTGTCTATTTATACCAAGGATACAAAATCACGGCTCCCAGTTCTGACTTAACGTGTGAGGTTGGGTAGTTTACCTGTCTTCTTGTGTCCCAATTTTCCCGTAAGTCAAAGAAAGTAACAATAAATACTTCAAAGAACCTCTGTGAATAAGGTATCAGAGACTTAGGTTTGGCATGAGATTTTGTGGAGCCTCCTATTTGGGATTTGACTCCCATTTCTACAAAAGGTAAAGAACACCTGCCCACTGATGAAAAATATCTTCTGCTGCCTACAAACCAGGCAGATTCTACTTTTCCTCCATGGAAATTTACATCATTTTTGTGGCATTTGCCCTGTCTCCAACAGGGCACTTTCAATATGCCTCTTTTATAGCATTTTATAATATAACAATAATTTGTTTACCAAACTGTCACTTTCATTAGGTTTTATAATTTATGAGGCAGAATGCCATCCTTTCGTTTGTCTTTAGGTCCCCTGTGCCTAACACTATGATTAACATGTAGCAGGCTTTCCATAAATGTCTATCAAGGAGGTGGAAGGAATGCTTATCAAAGTGCTTTGAAAATTGCAAAAGCACTAGGCAAACCTAAGGGATTATGGTATTGTATTTATTACTGCTGGTGCAGAGGAGGGCACTTCGGAAAGTAAAACATTCACCTGAAGAATAAGATGGTCTGATTTTACCAGTCCTTTAAGCCAACAGATAAGGTCCATTCATCCACAGTTAAAATCCCATTCACAGACAACACAAAACAAAGCCAACAAGAAAACTAAAATATCAGAAACACCTAGTCCCCCTAAATAAAGTAAAAACAGAACAAAGAAGAAAATTCAAAACAGAAAACAATAACAATAAATCTCAAACAAAAACCTAAACCTATGACCCCTTCTGCAGTTTTCTGTGCAGCATCTGCCCTTTGTGGTTCTGTGAACAACCAGCGTTTGAAGGCCTTGGGAGAGGGGTTTGCTGCACTTCCCTGAGCTGACATTACTGAGTTGCCTTGACTTTGAGCTAGTCATTGTAAGTCAATCTAGACCAAGAAAGGTAAGATGATAAATATCAAGCACTAATATGTCTCTTCTGTATATCCTCAAGAATGTAGCCTCAGTCAGTTCACTCATTGCATGTACTTGTAACTCTTTTTCCCTGAAGTTTGTGGCAGCATCTATTATTGGAGAACTTGGGACAATTTGGGGATGAATTTAGGTTGGGGTAGTGTCTATACACATGGGGAGGGGTCATGCCTCCTCTCACTCATCAGATGTACCCGTGTCCAGGGTCAGTGACATGTTCCTCTGAGATCACGGATGGATGTGGTTGGGTGGTAGCAGCAAAAGAATCACAGTCTTGCTAACAAACAGGAGAAATTGTGAGTTTCTAATTTATTCCCTCTTGAGCTTATTTTCAGAAAAATGAAATCAAATGGGCTTCATGGCTTTTTCTTGCCTTCTTTACCTTCTCTTGACGTGGCTGGTCATGGGACTTCACACCCACAAGACCATTTCTCCCCCTCTTTCTTTCTCATAATCATTTTAATTTAAGCGACCATATGTATGTTCACACTTGTCTGGGGGCAGTCCTAGTGTCTGCTCATTGTCCTGGAGGGATTATATGTAAGTTCCCCTTTCACTTTCCAAAGTGACTCAGTTTGGATCATAAATTATCTAAGCACACCCTGTTACTAGTGAGACCTGGCACTCAAGAATGGGGCAGTCCTCAGTGAACAGAAAGGCACATGGCTCAGGGAACTGCAATTAGACTCCCAGCCGTCATATCTTGGCCCCACCCTTCACTGTGTGAACAACTTGGACAAGTTACTTAACTCCTTAGTTCTGAACTTAATGATCTATAAAAAAGTGAGTAGTCATAGTAATTGCACACACCTCCCAGTATTATTGTCAGGATGGAGTGAGACAAGGTGCACAACAGCACTTGCAAAGCACTGGATATATATTAAATCCTAATAATGGCAACTATATTTTTTTATTTTCCTTTCTTTCTTTCCCCTCATGCTCTCTTCCTGCCTCCCTCACTCCTCATTCATTTTCTTTACTCTTTCATTATTTCCTCTTAAAAAAAAATAACAACTGAATCATTTGGTCACCTTAAACCTTGTGACCAAATCCACATGGTAGAAGCAGGATGCTCTTGCCTCATGTTGAGTGCCACTGAACTCAGGAAGAGTGGTCAAAGCAATGCTTCAGAATCCTGCAGACTGTGTAGTGGGGTTTTGCTAATTTTGTCTTCTCTTTGCTGTGAGGGAGAGTAGGAACTCTAGACTTCCCCTTTAAATCATCTTTGTTGCTCACGGTAAGTTCAGTCTGGGTTTCTTACACTTCACTGGTTTTGGTAGAAGCTGGACATGGTGACATATGCTTCTTCTTGATTTGATCCCAGTGAAGTAAGAATGGGCTGCCCTTGAGCAACTGGGTTCAATGTCAGGATGCCGGATTGGAGAGAAAATGGAGGGGGCAGGGTGCTGTTTGTAGTCCCAAGGCTAAGCAGGAGGTCCTGGTACACATGAGGCCCATTCTTGCTACTCTCCCTGCAGTCTAGGGACCTGGAAGAGGAGAGTATAGGGGCATCACATGCACTGACATTCCCAGCCAGGCATCTGAGGGATGAATCTCTTTCAAAACTTTCTGGGGTGATGACATCCTCAGATGGGCAGCTAGGGCTCTGCACATCCCTTCCAAGCCTCTGCTTCTTAGATCCTTCTAGTTGCTGAGGAAACGTATCTTGCAGAAAACCTTCCACTTCATCTCTAGCTTGAATGTCATCCACCCTATGAATCTGGCAGTCCAGGAAACTTTCGGGATTGAAACTCACATTTAAATTCTGCACGGAAAAAGCAGAGAAGGCATTAAGATGGCACCAGAGAGACATACCACCATATGTTCAGTTCCAGAGTAGGTCTAAAGAGTTTTCTGACAAGGAATGTCACAGAATTACCTGCATATTCCTCAATGGACTCTTTGCTTCTGGAGCTTCTGAGACACTTCAAGACTTGAAGTGACCACTGGTTATGACCTCCAGCCCCAGGGAGCCCAAAAGTTTTGAGATGTGTATCTTATTTCAGTTCCCTACTGCAGCTAGGGTCTTAGGAGGGGCCCCAGTTACAGGATGCATCAAATACCAAAAGGTGAGGTTCAACTGTTCCTTGTCCTGGAATAACATTCTTGACCACTGGGATGTTGCCAACACAATACTTTTTAAGCACCAAAACACTCACCTTTCTTGGTTTCTTACAAAGATGCTCCAGAGTCTTCTTATGATCAGGGAGACTGGGCCATACGATAGGCTTAATTCTGAAATCAGAGAACATTGATAGATGAAGTGAATGGCAGAGGGCACAGGCACACTGAGTTTTCCCACTTACTCTAAGCCTGGAATCAGAAGAACAGAATTCTAGTCTTGGCTCTATCACAATTAGGTGGGTGACCATGGTCAAGGGACTGGTTTTCTGTGGGCCTCGGTGCCCTATCAATTCAAGGAGGGGTTGGACCAGAGACCACTGCTATCAATCCATTCTGTGAACAAGACATGACAATAATATACCTCTGGGAAAAAGCCCTAGAGGGAAGGAATACCAAGGCTTGCAAGGAGGTAGTTTTGGTGGAGCTATGGAAGTACAATTTGACCCCGTTGTTTAGTTCCAATTTAAGTGTTGTCTTTTTATTCCTTCCCTTTACTGACAGCAACTCTGGCAGCTAATTTTGGTGGAAGTGGGGGAATATTTTTCAAGTTGCCCAGGGAAATTGCTTAGTACTTTCAAGGCAGTACTTTTCAAATTAAGGTATTTGTAATCCTGGGGATATGTAGCCTTCTGCCAAGGGCATTCTCCTAGTATAGTAAGTAACTTAACAAGTGCATGTTTAAAACATCATTTTTACGATGAAACAAACATAGCCTTAGCATGGATTAGAATACAAAATCCCATGAATTTATATGCCTAAAGTCAAGACTTCAAGTGCATTGTGCATTTGCCATGAATGATGGCTTCTGCAACCTTTAGGAGATACTGGAAGAAAAGCTTGGGAAACATTGCATTACAGAATTCTTACTTTGGGTACAGGGTTTGCCTAATGTCCAGTTTATACATTTTTGCCTCTTATGAAATTAACTGTGGAAATTCACTGAGGATAGATAGGGATATTGGGCACTAAATTTGTGAAATGCCTTAATCCCTTTTGTGGTTTTCTCTTCAATAAATGGGACTCAAGCTCTGACTGTCTGTGATCCCACACAATCACCCGTTTTATTAGTTGAAGAAGGTCACCTTTTCTTCCATAACACACAGGCCAAGATGAACAACAGAGCCACAGAGAAAAAACTCAAAATGCTGATGGTTAGTAAGATAGGATCCATCTCCCCTGGAAAGCAAGAATAGATTGTGGTGAGCATTCAGTAGCCATGCAGTGGGGGTAGGGTCTCAGGATGCTTTGCATTTACTTAGTAATGTGGGCTGACTTACTACTTCCTGAAAGTTGCTTTTGAGTTAACAGAAAGATGTGACAGCTTTATGGAGGGATTTTGGTTTAAAAGGCATTGACTTGGGTGACCAGGCCTAGAGCATCTGCCACTTGAAATGTAAATGTGATCTAGCATCAAAGGTACCAATGCTCTCTTCCCTTCTTAACTTTCTACCAATGGAAAGAAGCCAGAGCAGGAGTTGATGAAAGAGATGTTGACTCCTGTTGCAAATTCTAGGGAGGGGATGTCTCAGTTCCTAGGCATTCTCAGTTCCAGTCCCAAGGACATCTTCATCCTTCTGGAAAAGGAGATACGGGACAGCCACACCTGCCCACATACCTGACACCAATAAAGGTGCTTCTTAGAGGGGACTTAAAGACTGCAACCATAGGGGTCCCAGGCTAAATTGGTTTATTGGAGGTAGTGGGTAGAGATTTTGTTCAAAATGTATGGCAGCTTCCAGGAACACATAGCCTGTACTAATTCTCAGGTAATAAGAACCCCGCTCCCTGTACTTCCTTGTTCTTTACAAAAGGAGCGAAGACAGCAGGCAAGTCATTCTCCAAAGAAAGTGTAAGAATGCCCTCCAGGGGTGTCTTATTTCACAGGTTAGTTTCAACAATCTTCCTCTCGCTTGCACACTTTGACATGCAAAGCACTCTGGGGGAACAAAAACTCTACCACCATTCCTTACCTGGGCTATTGTTGATCTCTGGAGTTCTGAAGTAATAACTTGGACTCCATTCACTCCAGAAGCCTTTAAAATAGTGATCAGGGATGGATCGAACTTTAATCTCATACATTGCTTCAGGTTGGAGGTTTCTCTGCAGGAGTGTCAGCTTTGTGCTGGATAAATTCACATGCTAGAGAGTAGAGTGCGGTTACATTCTTAGGATGGGAAAAGAGGTGTTGCCTAAATCTCCCACATCATTTCAAGTGGGATTCCTTTAGTCCCATAAGCATTCTCTCAAGGTTGTCTCATATTTGTTAGAATAAGGAGCTCTGATATGTAAAGGAGTCAACAGCAAGATTAGGGACAGAATCTGAGCTTATAAAGGATGTTGTGAGTGGTCTAGGAGGACAGTGAAATGGTGGGTCTTATTCAGGTGAGTTAGGCACTGCCCAGGCTCTCCCTTTCCAAGCTTCAATATCTTCTTCTTTTCTCTCTATCTTTTCACATATCAAGGGGAGAAGACAGGTTAGGTTAGGTTACTGAGCAGGAATCATTTCTTTCCAGAAAGATGCCGTTTGACATTGTGAATAGTGATATAGAGACAAAAGCCTCCCCCACACAGTGTATTATCTTTAAGATAAAAAAAACTCTGTAAATTTGATAGATAAAAAGTAGTCCATTGTTATTTATATCTGTATTTATTTGATAATTAGTTCATTTTCATGTATTTATTGAATTTATTCCATATTTCATGAGATTTTTCCCAAATTTTTTGCTCATTTTTCTATTGTGATTTTTTTAAGGAATTATAGGAGTTTGTTATCTATTAATGATACTAACCATCTATCAGCTGCTTATGTGGCAATTTAAGCCTACTTTTAAATTTGCATTTTTGATTTTTGATTATTATGTGTGTTGACATATATAAGCCTCTACATTTTATGTAGTCACATGTCTCAATCCTTTCCTTCCTTCTACAGCTTTGATGCTTAGAATGTTCTTCTTCATGTCAAGATTATGTAAACATTTGGCTATATTTTTTCTAGTTTGTTTAGAGTTTCACTTTTATATAATTTCCTTAAATCATCTGTTATTTTGTTGTTGTTATATGAAGGCGGCTAGGCATTTATCATAATTTTTTTAATTACAAAAATTTTTGGCCGGCGTGGCGGCTTATGCCTGTAATCCCCAGCACTTTGGGAGGCCAAGGTGGGTGGATCACCTGAGGTGAGGAGTTCAAGACCAGTCTGGCCAACATGGTGAAACCCCAGCTCTACAAAAATACAAAAATTAGCCAGGCATGATGGTGGGTGCCTGTAATCCCAGGTACTTGGGAGGCTGAGATAGGAGAATTGCTTGAACCTGGGAGGCAGTGATTGCAGTGAGCCAAGATCGTGCCATTGCACTCCAGCCTGGATGACCGAGCAAGACTTTGTCTCAAAAAAAAATTTTTTTTTTTTTTTTAGTTAACTAATTGTCCTGGAAGCATTTATTCATAATCCTTCCTTTCTCCACTAAGTTGCTTTTCCATTGGTGCAATTTTCACATGAATAATGAAAGACGGCAGGATCAAGGGTGGGGTGGGTAAGTAGAAGGAGGGAGCAAGTGGTTTGGGGAAGGAGTTACATTTATGCAAGTGGCATCTTGCATCATACTGCAAACAAACAAGGCCAATCTTGGCCTGAAAAAAGAGGACAGCAAGAATAAGAAGGTCTTGAGAAAGAGAAATCATCATCTCTCTTCGTCTCTGAGGTGCAGAAAGAACAGAAGTTAGGTTGGTGGGTTAACAGAAATCTCATAACCTGGTACACTCCACTCTTCTGCCACCTCCTCCCCAAAATAAATTTCAGGGTCTGCCAAATCATTCCAGCCTTAACAAATCATGAAGAGAGCATCTAAGTAACCCTCCTGATTATGAAGAAAAATTAAGCTGTTACTTTAAAAACAAAGACCTTGGGCTTTAAAATAAAAACAAAACAAAGACAAACATTATGCCTCTCTTCCTTACCTCATGCTGGTCCCATGAATCCCATAAGCGAGAATGTGGCTATGACTTGGTGATCATAACCAGATAAACATTTTTGCCAGATTTGCCTATGAAAGCGGCACTAAACATGGTACTTTTTGAGGCCCCTGAATACAGAGGATTAATTTGGCCTCAATCTTTATTGTTATCCAACTCACTAATGTAGAAACATTCTGAAGACCAAAATTAGAGTAGAAAAAATAACCAGAGCTAGAAGAGTATGCACTAGGGAAGACCCAGGTTTTCGTGGGGCCAATATTGGGAGCTTCTTTCAGTAGAAGGTAGGTTTTGAAAGCAAAATTGTTGGGTCCTCCCATGGGGAAATGCACCACTAGGCCAACAAAATAGGAAACATTGATAGGTTTTTATTTTATTAATGTAGATGAACTACATACCATCCATTTGTTTTCATCCTTTTCCTGGCGGTAAGCTACATCGTGCATTAAAACTTTTACATACTTCTTTTGCAAGTGTGATGTATTAAATGTCACCACAAAGTCATTGGCTCCTTCACGATAGACGACACTTAGGTCAAAAGGAGCCTCAGGTTTAACTGGAAAAGAAAAAGAAATAAATTCTGTCTAAAGGGCAGCCAAGGAAATAATTATAGTATTTAAAATTCATCTCCTCTGCAAATCACTTTGACCCTTTTGGTGTCAGTAAATGGCCAACTATTCAGAAAACCATTTCTTCTTCTTGGGTTTAAATCCAGTCCACATTCTCCAGCCTCCCTTGCAGTGGGGTGTGGCCTTGTGAATGAGGTGGGCAGAAGAAATGCACACCCACTTCCATCCTGGCGCAGACACACACCCATATGTGACTCCTTGGCTGTGTCCTCTTCCGCTATTTGGAGTCCTGCATTACAGACGGTGGAGCCACAGGATGGAAAGTGCCCTGAATACTGCTTGGAGAAGCCCCAGTTGCAGGTTAGAAACATCCATTTTGACTCTGATGTGAGTGAGAAATAAACTTACGGTGTTTGAGATATCATATGTTTGGGGGCTTATTTGTTACAGCAGCTAGTGTTAATTTTACACTAAAACACATCCTCTTTGCTTTTGAATATTGGAGAACTTGCTACTAATGAGCCCCAAAGCAGGAGTATTTAAATTCTGAGTCTTCATTTTGTAATAAAATTAGGTTGTATGCTGTGAACCTTGCACCTCATCTCAGCTACAGTGACGCGAAGGGTCTGCATCCTGGCCCTGGCTAAGACCTTCCAGAGTGGCCTCAGGGGGTCCCCTCTGTCAATCTCGCTCCTTAATGCTGAAGGAATGCCTTAATTCCTCTTGGGCTTCCTCCTACTGCCTTCCTGCCTTGCAGAGTTGCTGTTAGGATCAAATGCTCCACACATGCCAAGCTGCTGGAGGGAGATCAGTATTACTTCAGGTAGAACAAACCCAGAGAAAGGTACTGATTTCCTAGAAAGGTCCTGAGACTTCCCTGTCCTGGCCTCTTGGCTGCTTATTGATCACAGCCTGGGAAGTTAGCTGTCTGGGGATGGGGGTGCTACTTTTTGCATGACTGATCTCGGGCGCAGTTGTTCACAAGAGGATGTGGGTTCATCAAACTTTCACTCAGTAGAGTGTGAGCTGGGATTTAGAGCTACTTGACAGCCCAATAAAACGCAGAGTTTGGCCCAGTTCTTGTTGTAGTCACTTGTTCATAGTGGTGACTGCCTGTTTCTGCTGCTTTGCCTTAGAGGTACTGAAAAAAAAGTAGTGACTTCGTTTTTCACCCTTGGATGCGTTATAAAAGGGAAGTTTATCAAAAGGAAAGATGTCCTGGGCCTAGAGGGAAGCAGGAGGATAGGCGGTGAGTGGAGAACAGCCCAACAAAGAACGCTGGCAATGCTTTTGCCCCTCTCCCCGGTTCCTGCCCTCCATTCCATTCTCAACAAGGCCTTCTGAGCTGAAGCCCCTACCCCGTGCCCATCTTTTAATAATAGAGGAATTAAAGGAAGAACATATCTCCTAAGTACTGCATGCTTTGTTTATGCTGTCTTCAAACAACAGTCACTTATCACCAGCATATTGATAAGGAAACTGAATTTCAGAGAAGTTAATTATGTTCAGGTCCCTGTAAAATGGTTTAAAGGGATTCGAATTCATTTCTTTGATTCTGAGGCTCACTCTTCTTCATTTAACTTTTGTTTCTCTACCTTGTTACGTATCACAATGGCTGGTCCTGGTGCCCTCTGGGCAGTTCTGCCTCAAGCCCAAATGATTTCTTTGAGCAAATTAGAAAAAGGGGCTCATTCGTCAAGCAATATTTTAGAGGGAATACATCCTCGTACAATCTGAACAATCATATCAATCTACTCTGCCCAGAGAAGTGGGAAGGCAGGAAGCTTCCCTCTTCAGCCTTACTGGGTTGGGAGACACCTAAACAAGGGGAAGTGAGGGTGCAGGTAGTGGCAGGGGAGCGCTAGCTCTGGGGCTCAATCAGAAGCATCCAGTTTAAATTCACTTAAATGGTAGTTCCGTTAATGAAGTGTCCCATTAGGACCTAGAAGGAGATGCTATTGTGAGACATGCCTCCACCACCTCTCATCCTGCTTGTCCAGGGGTGCTTTCCATAGCCCCAAGGGACTCACACCACCCCTTCCAAAGGGGCCTGTGCTATCAGCAGTGTGTGTACCGTACCTCTCCCCCTTGCCGTTCGGATGAGGCATGTCAGATTTACAGTCTTCTGGGGGATGGAGACTGTAAGTGCATTAAGCATGTGGGATATGGGGATTTGGAGGTGGCAGGTGTCACCTGGAGGCTCTTGGTGTGTTGTTAGTGCTTATGTGCACGTAAGTGCTTGCATGCTGGTGTGGAGTTTTGTAAGAATGGGCTCTCCCCTGATGCTCCAGGACCTTGTCAGAAGACTCAGAACCTTTGCCTTCTCTGCTCACTCTCAGAGAAGTGAAAGTATATTTGCAATGTAGATGGTGAAACTTTAGATATGGTGCCCTATCCATAGAGGCCTCATCTCCAAATGATCAGAACCCAACTTTTTCATAACCTCAGAGATACCCTGTTGTTGTCATCCCTGGTCCTCTGCCACTAACCAGGACCCACACTTGTCATGGCCAACACTGCTTCTGTGTGGCCAACATGCACAGCCATCTGCCTAATGTCTCTTTTCTACTACATTTGCTTTTTCACAAGTTAATTGTTCACACATGGACTTCTGCTTTAACTCTCTATTTTACCATCTTAGTGAAACAAAACTGAGGCAAAGCTGAGCTAGGTTTCTCACTCTTTCCTGTCTTTAATGAGTATTGCTCTCTTACCTTTAATTTTCTTTTTGAGTGTTGAAGTGGGTTCGAATAGGGAATGCTAAAGGTATTTTTTTAGACATGGTTAACATTTAAATCAGTAGACTTTGAGTAAAGTAGATCGCCTTCCATGATGTGGTGGGCATCGCCCCATCAGTAGAAGGCCTCTAGAGCAAAGACTGAGGTTCCTTGAAGAAGAAGGAAGTCTGTCTCAAGAGTACAATACAGAAAATCTGCTTGAGTTTCTTGCTCTGTGGAGTTTAGACTCAGTACTGCACTCTTTCCTGCATTTCTAGTCTACTGGCTTGCCTTATGGATTTTTGCAATTGCCGGTTCCCACAACCACAAAAGTCAGTTTCTTAATAGAAATCTCTCCTGTCAATTATCTATCTATCTATCTATCTATCTATCTATCTATCTATTCTCCTATTGATTCCCTTTTTTTTTTCCTAGAAAACTCTGACTAATAGAGAAGGCATATATACTTTTTAAAATAACTTGACAAGTTAGCTAAACTTATTTGGGGATTTGGGGAGAATACCACAAGGAATTCAGGAGAAGGACAGGTGAGGAAGGAAAGAACAGGTAAGGAAGGAAAGGACACCTGTGGATGGATGACAAGAAACCCAGCTCCAGTTAGACTCTTAATGTAGATTTGCACAAACACTCTCTTTCACAGGTGGGTTTGAAGATCCTCAGAATTCTTTCATGGCAGGAAAGTACAAATTTCAAAATTTTCATTTATTAAAAAAATTTGCAGTAGGGAATTAGCTATTGTCTATTGCCAATTGTTTCCACTACTTGTCTACTTTTAACCTACAGAATGTCCAGACACAGTGTTTTCAGGTATCCCCAAAATGACAACCATACCCTTATATACAACTTCTTACCTATAGTGGTTAGGTCTATTTTTTTGCAGGTTAGACTCTTTCCTCCAACCTTCACACATATATTGCTCTTTCCAATCAGTAAGAATTTCTTTGTCTCGATGAAATATATCTCTTGTAGTTTCCTGAAACTCAGGCACTTTACCTCCACGAGGGCCCCACTGTAGGAATAAAAAGGAGATATGTCTTGATTCAGGTAGGAGTTCCTGTATACAATGGAATAGTATCATATGCACATTGATGTATGTTAGACTTTAACTCTGCTCATAGGTATGTGGGTGGGTGAGTGGGGGCATGTTCAGGAATGAGAGATAATGAATTAAAATCATATGGCTTTCTGCTGCTATGATACTTAGTGATGATTTACTTACAATTAGATGCAATTGAACCTGAAATAGTCAAAACATGTTTATAAAATTATGGAACATTTCTGTATTTTTTATAATTGATCATTGAAACACAAATGCTTTGTTCAGGTAGAAAGGTAATTGCTTTTCTTTTGCTGCTCCATAGGGATATATGTGAGAAATAAGAGTTGTAAAAATATGGATTAAAAAAGAGTTAAAGAAAATGATAACATAGTATAAAGGGTTATATACATAATATCACATACACTTGATGGGTAATGTAAGGGATTTTCATAGGTAATTTTGGCTGATAAACCCTAACAAGACCGATTAAGAAAACAAAAGATATAAATTACTAATATGTGGAATGTAAGAGGAGATATCACTATAGAACATGCAGATGTTAAAAGTACAGTAAGGAAATTTTAAATGTCATTTTAATGTATATAATAACTTAGATGTAATGAAAATGTTTTCATAAACACAAATTAGTAAATCTGACCCACATAGAAATAGAATATTTCAGGAGTTATATTTCTGTCAAAGAAATTAAACTTATTATCAGTAAACTTTCCCACAAAGAAAACTCTATGCTTGAGGGTTATATTCTGGTAAATTCTATCAAATGTATAAGGAAAGAAATAGTGCCAATCTGACACAAATTTTTTTAGAAACTAGAGGAGGAATGACCCTTGTCAACCTATTTTTTGAAGCTAGCTTAATCTTTGTACCCAAACCTGGGCAAAATATTACAGAAAAGAAGCTGATAGACAAATATCCCTCAAAATGTATAAGCAAAATTTTACAAGAAAATACTAACACACTAATTTTAATACATAATGACAAAGTAGGGCGTATCTCAGTAAACCAAAGCAGGTTAAACATTCAAAAATTAATCAATATAATTTGCCACATTAACAGACTAGAAGACATAAATAACCTAGTTATAGTCAACTGATGCATTCAAAGCATAATTTAGTAACAGGAATGCATCTATTCAAATTAAAAACTCACAGCAAATAAGAAATAGAAAGTTACTTCCTCAACCCGATAGCATTTACAAAAGCATACAGTTAATATCATATTTAATGCTGAAATTGTGAACATGAATTGTTTCCCTAAGACCAGGACACTACGGGAATATCCACTTTCACCATTTCTATTCAGTGATGTACAAGAGGTTTTAGCCAATGCATAAGACAAGAGAAACAAATAAAATGTATCCAGATTGGAAAGAAGGAAAAAATACTTCCAACATTTACAGACAACGTGTTTATTCACGTGGAAAATGGTAAAGAATATTCAATACAACTACAGAAATGAATAAAGTGAGTTATCAAGGCTATGATACAAAAGTAAGTTTATATGTCTATAGGCTAGCATCAAACAATTAGAAAATAAAATTAAAAATGATATTTCAATGTATGATGTAAATAAATAAATAAAATAGAAATAAAATTAATAAAAGATGTTCAAGGTCTTTGCACTAGAAATGACAAAACATTGTTGACAGATTTTAAAAGAAATCTAAATAAATAGAGAGCTATGTTTATGGACTAGCTAATTCAATATTGATAACATGAAATTTTCCCCAGAATGGCCCATATAATATTACTCAAAATCTCAGCAGAATTTTTTAAGAAAGTGACAAGCTGATTCTAAAATTTATGTGGAAATACAAGGAACCCATGATAGCCAAAACAACACTGGAAAATGGAAGCCTCAGAAACCTGACTTCAAACTTAGTATAAAGCTATGATAATCAAAATAATTTAGTACTGGCATAAGGATAAATAAATTGACCAATAGAAAGAATAGAGAATTCAGAAATAGACTCACATATAATGTTAATGGATTTTTAAATGTAGGCACCCAATAAATTCAATGGAGTCATAGCACATCATTTTCAACCAATTTCTTTGAAACAGCTGAGTAAATGTATAGAAAATATAAACCCTAGTTCCACATAGTTATATAGGATTAATTATATGTCGGATATTAACCTAAATATGAAGGCTAAAATTGTAGAACATTTAAAAGAAAACATAAGAAAATATCTTCCCAATTTTGGGAGTAGGCAAAGGTTTCTTAGCAAGGATACAAAAAGCACTACATATAAAAGAAAATAAATGATATATTAGACTCTATCAAGACAAAAAATCTCTTGCTTAGTAAAATGCACCATTAAGAAAATAAAATAGCAAACTTCAGACTAGAAAATAGATGCAATACATCTATCTGACAAAGGAAATGTATACAGAATATAGAAAGAACTCATATCCAGCAATAATAAAAGGACAAATAACTCAATGATTTTAACAGATTCTAACCCAAAGAAGACATGCAAATTACCAAGTATATGAAAAGATGTTCAACATTTGTTATTTGAGAAATGCAATTAAAAGCCTAGTGAGATACTATCCCAAACTCAAATGTTGCAAATGATGTGTAGCTCTCATGCATTGCTGGGAGGAGAGTTGAATGGTATAACCACTTTGAAAAACTGTTGGGCAGTTTCCTATAAACTTAGATACACTCTTACTTTATGACACAGCAATTCCATTCTGAGGTTTTATACCCCAGAGAAATGAAAATACATATTCACAAACTGATTTGTCCAAGAATGTGAACAGCAACCTAAAAAAGAATAGTCTCAAACTTGAAAAAGCACAAATATTCATCAAGAGGAGAAAGAATTAAAAATTTGTGATATATTCATACAATGGAATTACTATTCAGCAATTGAAAAGATGAGCTATGAGATGGACATCAACATAGCTAACTCTCACAAACACTATGTTAAATGAAAGAAAATAGAAAAGAATAAAGAGCATTCTATTAATAAGAACAATCAGAAACTGGCAAAAACCAAAGGGTAATAGAACTGAGAATTATGATTGCTCCTGGGATATGAAGATTGACTGGAAGGGAATATGAAGCATCCTTCTAGGGAAAAAAAAAGTTCTATATCTTTACTGTTGGAATGGCTACATGTCATAGACATTTCTCAAAATTCACTAAAGTTTTGTGCATTTTACCACACATAAATTTTACCCCTAAAATCCACTGTAATCAAACAAGAAAGTAAACAAAAATAAATAAATAATGTAAAAATTAAAGAGTAACAAAGGTATATATTCTCATTGTAAAGACAGAATAAAAGTAAAATCCAAGGGTTATTTTCCTTTCCTAACCCTAAATTTAATTTTCCTCTTCTGTGATAAACACAGTTACCAATTTGTTTTTCCTATGTGCTCTTTAAGCTCAGCCAAATAGCTCTAAAGAGGCATAACTGGCTCAAATTGGAAGTGAAGATCTGAGCAGAAAAAAGTTCCTCTGGGTAAGTTTGCGCATATGAAAGAATTCTTTCCATTAACCAGATGTAATTTTGTTTAAATCCTAAGGAGTGTGTTCTAGGAAGGCCTTTTACTACCTACAACCCACAATGTGTGTTGGTTTTCCTTGGTGAACTGGATGTGTGTACACTCTTCTCTAAATGTGCTCAAATGAGTCCTTTCGAGAATGGCTCCTGGACTCAGCACAAAAAGAGGAGCATGTTTGTCTAGCTTTGGGTGAGCTGGCCAGGAGGTTAAACACAGGGGAGAGTGCCCCAGCTTTAGGTACAGAATCTTTCACCTTTGGTTTATTGTGGTCTGAGAGTGACTGGTTAAGCTCCTACGGTCATGAAAACTAGAGGTTGGTGAAGAAGTGTTAAGTTAATTAACTGGCAAAATATATTGATTACTTTGGGGACATTCCTTAAAACTGTTCTCCCAAATCGTTACTTTTGTTAACTGCTACCTTTTAGGGTATGCAATTGTTTAGGCTTTAAAGAGTATGTGTGTATGTGTGTGTTTCAAAGTTACTAGGGAGTTGTGTTCCTTGTTGGGGTAGATGGGCTTTCCCATTTGGAACAGGATAAAAATTAAAACTGAATTTTTGGGTAAGGTAGACAGATACCAGGGAATAAGCTTAGGACAAACACCAGGTGGAAAGATCTAAAGATGGTAATGTTGGCACGATTTGATAAATAAATCTAGAAGGGGAGACTGGGAGCGGGGTCCCATTTCTGAATTTTAGGTAAACATGGGTTGTAGAGAAGCTAGGACAGTAACTTTTAGTTCAATCCTTGAGTATAGAATATATTTGTAAGGAAAGTATGTGTGAAATATCCAATTACAGGCCCCAACCTGTAGCAAGTTTCTAGCACTGTTGGGAATTTAAGGGGGATCTAAAATGGTATTCTCAGCTCATTCCCATGTTTTTGAGAATGAAATTAATGAGCAATGTACAATCAAGGATGACCGTATGGCTGTCTTGTGAAACTGGGCATCCTTTTAAGGGCTCTGAAATCCAGGAGTTAATCTATTAAAGAGCTCATACTTATATTTTCTGCTGAAAATATTTCTTAAGGCAGTCCCTTTCCAACTGAAATACCTGAATCCAATTGGAAAACCCAAATAGAGGAGGCTCTGGACAGATTACAATTACAATATGACAGGAAAAATCAAGAGACATGTTAAAGGGTAAGTGTGTTCAAGTGGGCAAGGAAGTGGTCAAATATGGTGTGAATGAAAGTGAACAGAAAGGTCAACCTCAGCTTGGCCAAGAGAAACCAGGATGAACACTCAGCCCATTAGCCAAAAAGCCAATGTCAAACCTCTGTGTGGGAGAGTGATTTGCCCATGAAAATGAGTGCATTGTTTGAATGAGTTGTTCGGCTGTTTTAGGGCAATCCATTTCCAGCCTAGATTGTAGACACTGAACTGGTTCCGGTTCTTTCTACGTATTTTATTCCTGGAAAATGTGTTAGGGAAGTGAACAGAGGCAGACGGAGAACACAGTACACTACTCAAGTCCAAGAGCATGTTTATCTAAGGACTGCAGCAGGAAGCGCTGCAATGAATAGATGCAGGAAGCTCCCATAAATTAACATAAACAGGAATTCAGGGCTTGTTTGGACTATGGACTATGGAGAATTGTCTCAGTGTCTATGGAATGTAGGAAGCCTTCTATTACTACTGGTGGATCTTGATTTACTTTGCTCACTAGGACACTAAGTAAAAATTAGGTCATTCAGATACGAATTTGGAGATAGCCTCACATCAGAATTTCAAGTTAGAGTAGTGTCTCAAATCACCAGAGATAGTAACCCTTGGCAACAAGAGATGACTTATGGTGGAAGGAGAAGATAAAGTTCCCTGAGACCTTTAGTAAACTTTCAAATCAAAGACTCTTTTTCTTTGCCTTTTCTGTGAGACCTTGTGAAAACAATGCCAACTTGTTCCTGTGGATTTTTGGAAAATTTACATTGAGAGGATCATCTGAAGTCAAATTGTGGCAAGATGGTAGAAGTTAGGTCAATATTCACAGAATTATAATTTAATGTTGCTTCCCCATTACTCGTTATTCACTGGCTATTTGGAATGATTTAAATGATGAAAGTATTTAACCATCACCACCTTCCTGTGAAGCAGGTTATCTCATTTGACAGGTGAAGAAACTGAGGCATAGATATATCACATAACTTTCTCTTGGCCAAAAAGCTAGTAAGCACTGGTATTGGGATTGGAAACAAGGCAGTTTAACGCTCAGATGCAACTTGAAGACACTGGATTGTCTCATGTTGGGCAAATAGATTTTTGGTGAGGCATGTTGTAGGAGACGCAGGTTTTAAATTCTGACATGAAGCTGGGAGGGATGTGGGATCCCCAAGATCCAGAGTGTCGTTTGACTGAGCCTCAGGATCTGAAAGTTGGACCATGAGAGGAGCTTTGCATGAGTGTTTATGGTGAAGGACACGCAGTTTCAGGAGGCTGTTGGGAATTCCTTAGATGCTAACATTTGTTAATTAGGCCACATATTCTTTCTTTTGCAGCTATTAAAAAGAGCACATGAAAAGAGAGACAGAGGATGCCTAAGCAACCATTAAAACCACCATCGCTCACCATATTTCAAATTCCAGATTGGTGGTGTTGACATCTGGGTCCTCAAAAGCACAGGTCAGTGAGTGCTGGGATCCATTCACTTCCAACTGGCTATAGCATGAGAATGAGTAGTCATCCAGTTCTGCATCTTCCAAGTCTCCTGGGGAGGAACAAACATGCAGCTGTTAATGAAACAAATAAATGCATCCTTTTGAAATATGGCATGACCTTAATAAAATAGCAGACTCCGTGGCAGACATGCAGCAGTAATGGATTATGTATTATCTAAGGAAGGAAAGCCCAAGGGCGAAGACAAGAAAAATGCTTCAAAACCAACCAACCAACAAAAAACAAAAAAACCAAAAATGCTCAATACTAACAGAGTTTTCCAATAGAAAAAAAAATCCATCATAATGAGTAAGTAACCGCCAAATATTTCTGAGTTAAAGAACCAGAGGCACTGAACACATTTTTTTTTCTGTATTTAAACTGGAGTTTCTTCTACTACATTTGTTACATTGATTGTCCCTACATTTCAAAGAAGAGACACTTTATTTCCATTATCTCCATGCTACCTAATCTCACTTTTGACTTTATTACAAATCATAATTTATTCCCTCCCTAGTATCTTTTTTATCTTAAATGAAGGACAATGATAGCTATCTTGCAGTCAGAATTTTGCTTTTTTAAGAGGTCACTTTCCCTTGCCTAAAAAGGCATCCCAACTAAAAGTGGCACTGATTATCTCCATTATCTTAAGCTACTGACTGAGACAAATGTGGTTAGGAAAAAAATTAGACCTGGCAGGACTCAGATTTGGTGAAACTTCCTGTGAATGTTCTATATACTGCTTCTGCTCTTATAGATTCTTCTATAGACACAGTATCTTATAGATTCTAGCAGGATTGTGGAAGAAAGTGGGGAACCAAAAATTTTTTTTTTTTTTTGCTATTACTTTTGGAAAGTGTAATCTGTCACATATAGTATTTGGTTTCTTAAGTTGAGTTGTAGACCCTATCATGAAATCTACATTTTTTATGTATGTTTTACATGATAGCAAAGTGAGGCTGGAATAAATATGTCAGAAAGTGTACAACCACTGGGACCTGAGAAAATCCAGAGCAAGCAAAGCCATTCTCAGAGTGCTCAAGTGTGAGCCTAGGACTGCATCCACGTATTTTTGGTTCACTGGTACTAGAAATTAGATGCTTCCAAGGCTTTACACTGGAAACAGAATATACTAAAATCGAATCCCAGTTGAGTGTCCCAGAGATCAAGGGCTGTTGGAACAGCACTTTCTTTACTTAAATAACTCAGTAGGGAAAATGGGAAAGTTAGTAAAGCTGATTGTGAATGGACCAACCAGTTGAATGACAGGTTGGTTCAGTCAAAGCAACAAATCTCAAACAGTCCTAGCTAGACCATAGGTGTGGGTGCTGCTCACAGCCACAGGCATTTATCTTTCTGGCCATTCCCAGAATCCATCCAGCTCACAGCTCTGCCACCAGCAAAACTCTTTATGTAATTTCAGCAGGGTATGGCCCTCCTTCTGATGACAGCATGAAATAATGAGAGGCAGCCCGCTAATTTTGTAGACTTAGATTTCTTCCCTGTGCAGTGGTAGCTTTCTAAATGCGGTGGTTCTGACTTTACATGGCACTCCTCACACTGTCCTGACATTTTCTCTTCCACCAATCCTATACACAGAACATACATTATTATTTGGATTCAGACATCCTGTGGGCCAGCTTTGTCTTTACGATTCTTCAATAGAGACAGCACACTCTAGCAGATGCCAGCACCCACATCACAAAACAAAGGACTCCCACTTCCATTCAGTTTGGCAAAGCATACAACATACAACGAGCCATTTATACCCTGTTTCCTGCACCTAAAATGGCTGTGTTTTAGGAAGCAGCTCACTGACTTTTCAGTAGATATTACTGGGCAGAGTTCCTTTGTAACCAAGAAAAATTCCCTTCAAAGACTTATAAAATGTGATGGCATTTCACAAAGAGAATATTCTGCATGACACGAGCTGAAAAATTCTTGGCTAAGAGTAGTTAATGTACACAGTGGTTAAGACCTGTGGTGTCAGAGCTGGACAGATGTGCATTTAAATTCTGTCTGCATAGTCTATCTGTGGTCCTCTGTCAGGTAGGCAACTTCTCTAAAACATGTGTTCTAATACGTAAACTCACGCTATGAGCAATCACTGAATGGATATATACAAAGAGGCAGCTTAGAACACAGTAAGGATTTAATAGAGATTAGCTATGAGTATAACATTTTCTGAGAAATAAGTAATGAAAAGGTAAAATAAGAATTCTAATTCTGAAAATGTACATGAAACATTTGAGCTTCTCTTTAAAAAGTTTATGTCAATTGAAGGTGTTATAATCACTATGGTTTTGAAATTACATGGAGCTTTTGAATAATGAGTTAATCTATTATTCTTTGAATGCTCAATAATTAATATTATACATATTTAAATAGGTATCTAGACATATTTATCCATAAAAATTTAAATTTTGTGGAATATGTATCATAGGCAAGCCAGTGTCATTTAGAAGTCTTCTTCCTACTGAATGGAGTTAGTTGATTAATAGTGTAAATGATTTGGATTTTTAAAAAGTATACCTTTCTTCTCTTGGTTATCCTTGTGATGATCAGAAAATTGACAACTTTCGACAAACAGCAACTGCATGTGAATTCCTTATGCCCCAAACTGGGAAGTATTTTGATGTAATCATGTGAATAGGGTAATTATACATCTTCTAAAAAATCTGAAACTTAAAAAGTTGAAGTGAAAACTCAGCTTTCAACTAGAATTCTTATATATTTTAAAAATAGTATGATCACCATGGTGAAATAGTGAGTATAGATGACACCAAAGAGAGTAAGATTTATGCTTCCTGCCACACATCAGTCTTTGTGGAAATCCAAGGCAATGTTTAGCATAGAATAATGATCATCCCCCATAAAGTGAGTCATACACTGTAAAAAACGTCAAACTCTCTGACAATCCCCTTAATGAGAAAATTCTAGGGATTTCCATCCTTCGTAATTACATGACTCAAAATATATAAGCTGAGTCATTAGGCTGATGTGTTTGATATTGTCTACAGGCAAATACTCTTTAACTCTTGAAGTGAAAGGGCTTAATTTGCAGGAGCAAGTTGATTGTCTAAATTCCCACATGCCTCCTGCTACTGTTAGACACTTCTGTCTAGTTTTGTTATAATTACAATGTGTTTATATATGGGCAGGGTTGGCTTCTTGGTACTAAGTTTTTTAGATCCCAAAGAGAATCATTACATATGGCCAATTTGTTGGTGTAGAGGCAATTCAGTGTATTGCAATGAGTAAACTTATTTAGATCTTTCTCTAGTCAGTTATTTACTTAAAATCTCACAGAAATCTCTCAAAACTATTTTGAAAACACTTTCAAAAGTTATTGGATGTCTACCATATTCTAGCCACTGATTTAGGTGTTGAGGATATAGCACTGGTCAACGCAGACAAAGCTATTGATTGCTTCTGGACATTATCTCATCCTGAAAGTTGTGCTTTCAGGATTTCTTAAAAAGTCAAACAAAATGAATCCAATTTCATCTCCTGACAAGGTAAAATGACTTTGGACATTTTCCTACAAGCACAGTCATAGCATCTACATGAGTGTTCTTTTTGTAAGGGCGGAGGAATCTTTCAACATTTAAGATCTACACTTGGGAGTGAAATGCATTCCTCCTCGAGAATTCTGAGGTCTTATAAATCACCCATAGTATTGACCCCCTGCCCCCTGTCATGGTGGTTAGAACATTTAAAAAAATGACTGAATATGTAGTAAATTCTCAAACTCCACTCCAACCCAGTGCCTGACTCAGGTCTGTTAGGGAACTGAGTAGCCTGAAACCATGCTACAGATAATCCAAAATCCATAAGAAAAGTAAGAAATGACTCACCATTTTGCGCATAGCCACTTTCTCCAGAAACGACTTGAAGTAAAGAAAAAACTATGCCAAAAGTTGTACCTAGAATTGTCATTCTGAGAGAGAAAGAGAGAGAGAGATGTGTGAGCCAGTGTGTATGAAATGAATGAGAGGAAGAGGAAGGGAGGGAGGGAGGAAGACAGAGAAGCTTAGATCTAGGGCTTTATACTTATCTAACCACAGACAAGGGAAGTATAAACACAGCAAAAAAGAAGGCAAGTTCCAGAAACAGGAAGTCTGAGTAAAAATATTGCTGCTGTAAGCAGAGGTAAAGGACATGAAGAGACCTAGAGCCTCTGAAATTATTGTTCCTCCTGGATACTCCCTGCAGCCCCCACACTTACTGCCCTTACTTTAAAATAAAGCAGTAGATTCACACCTCAAGCTATCTTAGGCTAGAGGCTACTTTATTTATTTTTTTAATTTTTAGTTTTTTGAGACAGAGTCTTGCTCTGTTGCCCAGGCTGGAGTACAATGGCATGATCTTGGCTCACCACAATCTACACCTCCCAGGTTCAAACAATTCTCCTGCCTCAGCCTCCTGAGTAGCTGGGACTACAGGCGAATGCCACCATGCTGGGCTGATTTTTGAGTTTTCAATGGAGACGGGGTTTCGCCATGTTGGCCGGCTTGTCTGGAACTCCTGACCTCAAGTGATCTGCCTGTCTCAGTCTCCCAAAGTGCTAGGATTACAGGCGTGAGCCACCGTGCCTGAGGGCCCACTTTAAAAGAATCTGAAGACAAAAACTCAAACTTACGAAGTGAATCAATTGGTTGTTTGGAGTGAGTTTTGCTTTAAAGAAACAGTCTGCACTATATGAAGTACTTTATCGTAGGTCTATTTTAAATAGCTTACTTCCAAGTTTCACAAGAATAGCAGTTTTTCTCTTTTGTTCTCTGTGTATCCCTGGTATTTACTCATATCTTATGCATCATAGTAGACATTCAAGAATTATTTGTTTAATGTAATGCAGGAGTTGGCAAACTATGACCTAGGGACCAATTTTTGTTTAATTATTTATTTATTTTTTCTTTTTCAAAAGATCATTTTTTCCCCAAGTAAGCCTTGGGACAAAATTTAGTCTACCACCTGTTTTTGCAAATAATGTTTCATTGGAATATAGCCTCACCCATTTGTGTATCATCTACAGCTGCTTTTATGCTACAATGGCAGAGCTGAGTAGATGGGATAGAGATTATATGGTACAAAAGGTATAAAATCTTTACTATCTGACCCTTTGTAGAAAAAGTCTGCTGACCTCTTGTTTAAAGGATAGAGTAGGTCCTTTCTTAGTGTATTTAAAACAGGATTCTATTTGTGAAAATTTGATTACCACACAACTTTTCAGGTACATATAGTACATTTGAACTATATTACTGCCTAGGTATACAGGGCAGAAGTCTGAGACCATGGCACAGACAACTCAGACTCCCCCGAACCTGTATGCCAGTCACAAACCTTCTTAATATGGCCTCATGGTTAAGGTGGTGGTATTTGTAAAGCCTGACTGCTTCTTGGTAACTGTTGGATTTTATTTTTTTTTTCTTTTTCTTGAAAAAAATAATGTAACCTGGATTTAGGCCATAAACCTCTATGTTTGATTCGCAGTGGCTCTCTTTTGGAAAGACACCACAAGACTGCAATCATAAGGTGAGGAGTGCAGAGAAACTAAGTGATTAGAGTTATGAACTTCTGTTGGATTCACTGTCATTAGGTAGAATTGCACCTATGGGCTTGTGAAATGGCTAAAATTAGCGGAGACAAGCAACATCCCCCTAGGTGCAAAACAAATCGGAGAGATTTTAAAAGAGCGTGACTGGCCAGGTGTAGTGGCTCACGCCTGTAATCCCAGCACTGTGGGAGGCCGAGGCGGGCGGATCACGAGGTCAGGAGATCGAGGCCATCCTGGTGAACATGGTGAAACCCCGTCTCTACTAAAAATACAAAAAATTAGCCGGGCGTGGTGGCGGGCGCCTGTAGTCCCAGCTACTCAGGAGGCTGAGGCAGGAGAATGGCGTGAACCCAGGAGGCGGAGCTTGCAGTGAGCCGAGATCGCGCCACTGCACTCCAGCCTGGGCGACAGAGAGAGACTCCGTCTCAAAAAAAAAAAAAAAAAAAAAGACACGTGATTTAGCTTGTCCCATCGTTACAATTATCTGACAATAATGAAGTAAGAAAAAAAGGAGGTCGGACATTTGTACCAGTCTCTGGATCCTCGTTTTCTGTTTTAAGACACTCGGTCTGCACCAGTTACAATGCCACACTTTGGACTATAGGCTCAAGGAATACTTCGGAGCAAGAATCCAACTGAAAGGGACATATCCCATCTTCTCCATTTTTCAGGGCCTTCTCTGGGCATTTGAAAACACTTTCCAAGTCAAATAAAGAGTGAAAATTTTGTGCATTGATAATAATTTGTGTCCTCATTTCTAATCTTGTTTTGAAAGCTTGGTTAGAAAATTGTAAGCCTGATTCACAAAAATTGGTATGTTTTGTGCACTGAGCTAAATACCCGTTCAAGAAAGCTATAATTATAAACTCCCATGAATTAAGCAAGTGTTCAAGGAAAAATCCCAAATTATATCTATCTACCAACACAGATCTCCTAAACTGCTAACAGATTGTCACTTCATGGGTGAGTAACTGGGTCATGTCTCTTTAAATTCTCTTGTTTATCATTTAAGTGGACTATCATTTTGATTGTATCTCTTTCCTTTAGTTGTGAAGATGTAAAAGAACAAAGCCAAGACACAATATTTTGGTACAGCATGTGCTGGTTTGTTCTGGGGATTTCCACAGGGGTGCTTACTCTCTGGGTGGGGCAGGAGATGCTGAAAAGACCTCAGAGAGAAGCCTAAAGTGTGGGGAGCTCAAAGAAAAATGACATGCATCACCAGTCCTTCTAGAGATTGTTGGGGAACAACAGTGCCTTCTCTCTTTCCTCACTCAGGTCTTGCTAGTCCTTTGGAGACTTAGAAAAGCTGAGGAAGAACCACCTAGCTCACCCTATCCCCCAGGTAACACACATTTACTGTATTACTTTGTCATTACTTTCGTGAGACAAGCACAGAAAGAAGAAAGGAGGATGAGGAAGACTATTTGGGGGCACTCAGGCCTCCAAATGTGAAATCAGGATGCAAACATTGGGCTATGGTAGAAGCAAGCAGTTTGGGGTGGCAACTGGCTTGATATTTCTTTTCCTCCTCTTCATCCATCACTTCCTTTCATGGCTACATTTTCTCATCTCTCTTTTGTACATTGTCTCCCTTTAGTTTAATGAGTTTGTATGATGTAGTGAATCATTAAAAAGGAAAGCCAGCTGGGTTCAGTGGCTCATGCCTGTAATCCCAACACCTTGGGAAGCTGAGGTGGGCAGATCACTTGAGCTCAGGAGTTCAAGACCAGCCCTGGTAAACATAGTGAGACTCTGACGCTACAGAAAATAGAAAACTTAGCCAGGCGTGGCAGGGCCCACCTGTAGTCCCAGCTACTCAGGGCTGCAGTAAGTAAACCGAGATTGCGCAGTGAACTGAGATTGCGCTACTGCATTCTAGCCTGGGTGGCAGAGAAACACCCTGCCTCAAAAAAAAAAAAAAAAAAAGCCATTTGATTCTTTCTCATGCACAAACGGAACACATTAACCTTGTTAAGACTCCTGATACCAATTGACCAAGTTTCCCTTTCTTCCTTTTTCGTGATTGTTCAGGCCATTTGCCCAACAGGCAAAACACAAAAAGACTTTCTTTTATCTTCAGATTGCAATAAGTTCTGTGGTATTTCTATATAACCGGTAGAGTCCTAGCAAGTTCAAAGAACCGACCTTTCAGTGAGATTGAGATCCTAAAATGTTAGAGGGGTATATGCATTATTTGGTTGTTTGTTGTTTGTTAACTGGATAAAAATCTAGTCCAGGTCTTCCTTTTTTTTTTTTTTTTCTAATTAGTAAGGACAAAGATTTTCCTGGGAAAATTATTCAGGCTGAGCATCTTGTCTTATTGTTAATGTTTAGTATCTGGATCCATCTATAAGGAACAGAAATTTTGACTTGATTCTCTACAGAAATTATGAATTTATTTATGAACAGATACCAGTGTATCATGAGAACCCTGGGAAACAAACTGTTTCAAGGACAGAAGCATTCCTCTGACTCAGTTTTTAGATGAAGCTTATAAAATAGTCCTTAAGCATTTAGTAAATTGTCCTAAATGAGGATGATTTAAAAGTCACTCATCTTGGGACTGTATATTGAAGGACAATAAAGTGAAAGAGCAATAATAACAGGCAGTAAATGTTGCAACAGGAATATCCTGGGCAAAATTTGATATTTGAAAAATATTGAAAACACATTCTATGACACATTCTATAAAATCTGTATGAACTGCCCCCATCTACTGTCAACTTACCTTTCTTAACCGGTTTTATCCTTAAGGTGGCAAACAATCCTGGGGACCAGTTTTCTTGTTTAAAAAAAATCCAGTCCTGCACAAGAGAGAGGCTGGGGACCTCAAGAGCTGTGGACCAAAAAAATAAAAATAAAAATAAAATCATCCACGGGTGTCAAGAAGGTGCGGATGGCTGTAGGGAAAGCTAATGACACTCTAGTCCTAAAAGAATAGTCTCTAGCATTTGATCAACATATGCTGAGTCAGTCCCTAGGGTTCTGAGGGGGAGTCCCAGTATCTTGAAGTTTCATTTCCAGGAGCATGACATTTTCCTTGTTGTGGCTCTTCTTTCATTTCCCTTTCCTCCTTCCCCCACGTCTTCAGCCTCATGTCTTGCTGCCATTTGTGTTCTTTCTGGGCAGAGTTTGAAATGTCACGCTTTTTTCACCTTTATGAGATTTCAGCCTCTGTCTCTGGATGCAATAAAAATGGAAACTTTGAGCACCAACCTTTCACTCTTTGCTGATGACATTTCTGCCAGAAAGTGAGTAGTATTTCAAATTCAGGACATGCCCACATTTTGATAAAACCATCAACAAAAGGTCTGACCCTGGGAAGAGTAGGGAGAGTGGTATGCCTTCGGGCAAAGACTGAGTCACGGCGCCCCTTTGGGCAGTGGGAGCCAGTGTGGTGTCCCCACAGCTCAGTGTCTCCCTCTCAGGCCTTCCCAGCAGACAGACAGTTCACAGCAGCTCATGCTGCCCACTTCAGTGTCAGACACAGTGACCCACTGTGTTTCTGAGAAAAGTCTGGATCAAGCAGATCCAGACTCTGCCCCTGCACACAGTACTTGCCTCAGGGTAAGCTCCTATCCTGCACAGTTGTTCCTGAGGGACCACAGTTGGTGGCCACACCCTGCAGGTCGTTACCAAACCCAGACCACTGGGAAAGCTGGCAAGAGTCCTGAATTCTGCTCTGAAGCTTCCTCTGCTCTATTAGAACCCAGTCCTCTGTGCAAATTGAGACCCCAAGAGCAACTCTGCTAGCCTATAATTTCCCAAATTTAATGTGCAAAGTCCCAGCCTGGGCAATATGGTGAAACCCTTTCTCTACCAAAGAAACAAAAAATTAATCAGGTGTGGTGGCATGCACCTGTAAGCTACTCAGGAGGCTGAGGTGGGAGGATCACCTGGGTCTGGGAGGTTGAGGCTGCAGTGAGCCAAGATGGCACCACTGCACTCCAGCCTGTGTGACAGAGTGAGACCCTGTCTCGAGAAAAAAAAAAAAAAGTAAAGTCAACCTTAAAAGTGACCCTGAATGATACTGCTCATGGAATTGTCACAGAGAATTAGCAGATGTTCCTAAAAAAGCAGGAGCAAGGGCTCTCTGTCTTTGGTCACAATGCATACCCCTGGGCTAAGTGATTAAGATACAATCATTCTTTCCAGATGCTTTCCAAGAAAATTGTAATGTATTGCCAACTTTTGCTTTCACTTTATCGTCAGTCTTAGGAAACTCTGGAATTTAATAACGAATTTTTTTTTGTTATATGTGTTAGTTGAGCTATGCTGCCAAAACAGGGAGACCCAGAAACACAGTGGCTCTAGCAAGGATGAAAATTTATTGCTCTCTCAATTAGTGGATTATCCACAGCAGGCAGGCAGCTCTGTGAGCTCATACAATTAGGAACCTGGTCTATCTTTCATTTCCTAGGTGGCTGCCCATGTCTACCTATTGTATTTGATGTTAGCTTACCAGCACTATGATCCCATTTCATCTCTGGGAGAGTGGATAAAAAGGAGAAAGTGACGGGGTTCCTTTTTAAGGACATGATCTGAAAGTTACTTCTGCTGATAACATTTTGGCCAGAAAGTAGTCACCATGGGCACTTTAGCTGCAATGGACAAAGGGTAATGAGTCTGAAGAGGGGGTTGCTATATGCCCAACAAAAATTGGAGGTACTATTAGTTAAAGAAAGAAGGAGAGAATGGATGGCGAGAGAAGCAGCAGCCCCTGAAAGGGTTGTATATTTAGTGGTTATGCAAACTCATGCATCTCAAAGACCATGGGCAGGAATTTAAAGTCTGTATTCCAGTATGACAAATTTTGCTTGGAGCAATGGGTAACTGGTCGGAGAGGGTCAAAGGGTGAATTTAATGGGAGAAGGAGAAACATGGTTTAATATTTTCTAATATCACGTGCCATATTTGCTATCTTCTTGATTAAAGCAGACAGTGAAGAAAACTCACATGCAACCAATACCTGTGTGACAGGCACTGAACCATGTTCATCGGTCACAGAGTAACTCTCTGAAGTAAATGTTATTCTCCCATTTTGCAGATTAGGACAGTGTAGGTGAGAGGCATTTGCAGGAATAGAATTGGAACCCAAGTGCAATTCTAAGTTCATGCCCTATTTATTAGAATTCAGAGTTTTTTAAGCAGTGGAACTCATTTTCTTTCCAAACAAAATTCCATGCAGAGAACCACAACATAAAACAGATTTAAGCAGAGGGAGGTTGCCATTCTCCTCACTCAACACTCTCATGTTGGTTCCTTCAGCCCCTCAGGTACAAATTTGTGGTGAGGATAAGAGAAAAGATTTTCTTTTTCTTTTTTTTATTTCCAGCCCCATACGAGTGGTCAAAGGCATATATTTCTTCTTTAGGACTTAGCAATTACCTGAAGCTCTGTTGCTGTAGAAGCCAGACCAGATCAGAGCGTTGTTCTTACTGGCATGCCCATCTGTGCTCTAACTTGGGTCCTAAACACAGATTGGGGTAGGAGGGGCAGGAAACCCCTCACAGTAGTGTGCAAAACTTGCTGTCCATTTTTCTAGAGAGATTTGTAGCTTTTCCTAATTCTCATGTGTCTGTGACCTCAAAGATGTTAAGAACAACTGCCTGGCTGTGCAGCTGATCCATCCCCTTCCATCGCCTTCTCACCAGCTATACCCTCGTTTGAGGCCTGGCGGGTGGCAGCCTTTGGCTTTCTTACTGAAAAATCTTATTGCTGGAGACCCGAAGCATACCAGCAGTCCCAAGGTTCTCCTCATGACTTCTCTAGAAAGAATCACATCATGTACAAATTACATAGAGCTGGGTTGGCTGCAGTGGCTCACGCCTATAATCCCAGCAGTTTGGGAGGCCAAGGCAGGCGGATCACTTGAGGTCAGGAGTTCAAGACCAGCCTGGCCAACATGGTGAAACCCCATCTCTACTAAAAGTACAAAAATTAGCCAGGCATAATGGTGGGCGCCTGTAGTCCTAGCTACTCATGAGGCTGAGTCAGAAGAATCGCTTCAACCTGGGAGGTAGAGGTTGCAGTGAACGGAAATCATGCCACTGCACTCCAGCATGGGCTACAGAGTGATACTTCACCTCAAAAAAAATTATATAGGAACTTAATTCTTTTGGGTATGTATATCCAGTTGATGGAAAAGCTACTTATTGAAAGACTGTTCTTTCTCCTTTCAGCTGTCTTGCCACTCTTGTCTGAAATCAATTAACCATATTATACGGGGCTTTTTTTTTTTTCAGATTCTCAATTCTATTCCATTCATCTATATATCTATTCTTTTTGTGGCACTACGCTGTCCTTATTACTATAACTTTGTAGTAAGTTCTGAAATCGGGAAATTAAGATCTCCAATTTTATTTTTCCTTTTTTACAAGGTTATTTTACATATTTTAGGTCTATTGCATTTTCATATAAATTTTAGGATTAATTTACTAATTTCCAAAAAAAGGCTGTTGGAATTTGACAAGACTCCATTAAATCTGAAGGTTAATTTTGAGAACATTGCCATTATAATATCAAACCTCCTAATTCATTAGCACAGGATATTTTTCCATTCTTAAAGTTTTAAAACATTTCTTTCAATAGTGCTTCATAGTTCTCACTTCTTTTGTTAAATGTAGTCCTAAGTATTTATTTTTCTTTTGAATGCTATTGCAAATGGATTTGTCTTCTGAATTTCCTTTTCATACTGTCAGTTGCTTCTTATAAAAATACAGTTGCTTTCAGTATATTTATCTTATATCCTACAATTTTTTGTTCTAATAGTGTTTTAATAGTGTTTTTTCTTGTGGATTTCTTTTTTTTTTCCTTGTGGATTCTTGTGAATGTAGACAATTTTCTATATCTAGAATCATATTTATGCATACGGTGATAGTTTTACTTCTTTCTTCCAGTCTGGAGGCTTTTTACTTCTTTCACTTGGCTAATTGTCCTGGTTAGACTCTCAAGGACAATGTAGAATAGAATTTGTCAGAGTCTTTTTCCTGATTTCAGTGACAAAGTATTTATTTATTTTTTTGCCAGTAAACATACCCTTAGCTATGGGGTTTTCTTAGATGCCCTTTATCAGGTTAAAGAATTTCCTTCCTATCCCTTTGTTGCATGCTTTAATTGAAACAGATCCAATAGTGCCATAGACCAGGGGTCCCCAGTCCCTGGGACACAGACTGGTACTGCTCTGTGACCTGTTAGGAGCCAGGACACACAGCAGGACATGAGCAGTGGGCAAGTGAGCATTACTGCCTGAGGCCTGACTCCCGTCAGATCAGCGGCAGCCTTAGATTCTTATAGGAGTGTGAACCCTATTGTGAACTGCACATGCGAGGGATCTAGGTTACGTGCTCCCTGTGAGAATCTAACTAATGTCTGAGGATCTGAAGTGGAACTGTTTCATCCCAATATCATCCCCTGCTCCCACTTTGGGGAAAAATTGTCATCCACGAAACTAGTCCTTGGTGCCAAAAAGTCTGGGACATCTGCCATAGTCAGTTATTATTTATTTTTATAAAAATAGAAATTGATGCTTTTCTTCTGAAGCAGAGCCAGACCGTGAGTTTAGGCCTCTCAAAAGGTATCAAAGACCTGAAACCCACCAGATAATGGCCCCTCATACCTCATGATTGCTTCCTTAGCCCTCCTGGGCTCCTGTTTTCCCATACATAGTTACATTTCTTCCCTGCTGCATAGCCCCCTAATTTTAGTCAGTCAGGGAGATGGACTTGAGACTGATTTTCCATCTCCTCATTTGGAGCACCTGATTAAAGCCTTCTTCCTTGGCAATAATTGTTGTCTCAGTAATTGGCTTTCTGTGTAATGAGAACAGTACCTTAACTGAACCCCTGGTGCTTTGGTAACAGATTTTAGTTGCCTGACCATGACCGTGTTCCTCATGACTGGGCTGCTGTGTGTCAGCAGTCTCAGAAGGCTTTTTAAGCAGCTGTCTGCTCAATTTTGGCTGGTGATAACTTCCCATTTTTCTCTGGCTTCACTATTGCTGGCCCCAACCATGTTCCTGATTCCCTAGGAAAGACCACCCTCAAAATATGACATCTGCATCTGGATAGATGAATGTCCTCTGTGGACCCAGACAGCAGGATCTGCTCCACTCAGTTGGGGACCTTTTTAAAGGAATTTCCATTTGTGGGCTGAACTAATCCAACTGACTAAGAGAGGGATGCACCTTGACTGTTTCAGTATAAAAACTCTTGGGGACTTGTTTGTAACTGCATGTCGTGTGTGTGTCCAGGCAAGTGAGTGTCTTTTGTGGGTCCCAGACAGTGGGACTGGCTCCTTTCAATTTGGGAAATTCCTAAGGAATTTTTGTTTGCAGGTTGATCAAGCCCAACTGATGGAGAAAGGAAGCACCTTGACTGTCTCAGTTTGGACACTTATATGCTTTGGCTGTGTCCCCACCCAAATCTCACCTTGAATGGTAGTTCCCATAATCTCCAAATGTCATGGGAGGGACCCAGTGGGAGGTAATTTAATCACAGGGATGCTGACCTCCATGCTGTTCTCTTGATAATGAGTTCTTACAAGATCTGATGGTTTTATAAGGGACTTTTCCCCTTTTGCTCAGCAATTCTCCTTGCTGCTGCCATATGAAGAAGGACATGTTTGCTTCCCATTCCACCATGACTGTAAGTTTCCTCAGGCATCCCAGCCATGCTGAACTGTGAGTCTATTAAATCTATTTTCTTTATAAATTACCCAGTTTTGGGTATTTCTGCATAGCAGTGTGAGAATGGACTAATACAGTAAATTGGTACTGCAGAGATTGGGATGCTGCTATAAGGATACCCCAAAATGTGGAAGCAACTTTAGAACTGGATAACAGGCAGAGATTGGAACAGTTTGGAGGGCTCAAAAGAAGACAGAAAAATGTGAGAAAATTTGGAACTTACTGGAGACTTGGAGGGCTCAGAAGACAGGAAGATGTGGGAAAGTTTGGAACTTCCTGGAGACTTGTTGAATGGCTTTTACCAAAATGCTGATAGAGATATGAACAATAAAGTCCCAGTTGAGGTTGTCTCAGATGGAGATGAGGAATTTGTTGGAACCAGAATAAAGGTGATTCTTGCTATGCTTTAACAATGAGACTGGTGGCATTTTGCCCCTGCCCTAGAGATCTGTGGAACTACTTTGAAGTTAAGAGAGATTATTTAGGATATCTGGTGAAACGAATTTCTTTTTTTCCTTTTTTTTTTTTTTTTTTTTTTGAGACAGAATCTCACTCTATTGCCCAGGCTGGAGTGCAATCGCATGATCTTGGCTCACTGCAACCTCCACCTCTCAGGTTCAAGCGATTCTCCTGCCTTAGCCTCCCAAGTAGCTGAGATTACAGATATATGCCACCATTTTGTATTTTTAGTAGAGAGAGGGTTTCACCATCTTGGTCAGGCTGGTATCAAACTCCTGACCTCACGTGACTCACCCACCTTGGCTTCCCAAAGTGTTGGGATTACAGGCATGAGCCACTGTGCCCAGCCTGGTGGAAGAAATTTCTAAACAGCAAAGTGTTCAAGCAGAAGCACAGCATAAAAGTTTGGAAAATTTGTGGCATGATGATGCAGTAGAAAAGAAAAACCCACTTCTTGAGGAGAAATTCAAGCCTGCTGCAGAAATTTGCATAAGTAATGAGGAGCCAAATGTCAATTACCAGGACAATGGGGAAAATGTTTCTAGGGCATGTTAGAGACCTTTTGGCAGCTTCTTCCATCATAGGTCCGGACACCTAGAGGGAAAAAATGGTTTTGTGGGCTGGGTCCAGGGTCCCTCTGCTATGTGCAGCCTTGGCATCTGGTGCCCTGTGTCCCAGCTGTTCCAACTATGACTAAATGGGGTAAAGGTACAGCTTAGGCTGTGGTTTCAGAGGGTGCAAGCCCCAAGCCTTGGCAGTTTCCACGTGGTGTTGAGCCTGCAGGTGCATAGAAGTCAAGAATTGAAGTTTGGGAACCTCTATTTAGATTTCAGAGGATGTATAGAAATGCCTGGATGTCCAGGCAAAAGTTTGCTGCAGGGGAGGAGCCCTCACGGAGAACCTCTGCTAGGGCAGTTCAGAAGGGAAATTTGGGGTTAGAGCCCCCACACAAAGTCCCCACTGGAGCACTGTCTGGTAGAATGTGAGAAGAGGGCCACCATCCTTCAGACCCAGAATGGTAGATCCACTGGCAGCTTGCAACACATGAGTGGAAAAGCCATGAACACTCAGTGCCAGTCATGAAAGCAGCTGGGAGGGGGGGCTGTACCCTGCAAAGCCACAAGGGTGGAGCCACCTAAGTTTATGGGAGCTTACCTCTTGGATCAGCGTGACATGGATGTCAGACATAGAGTCAAATGAGATCATTTGGGAACTTTAAGGTTTAATCTCTGCCCTATTGGATTTGGGACTTGCATGTGGCCTGTAGCCCCTTTGTTTTGGCCAATTTCTCCCATTTGGAATGGGTGTATTTATCTAATGCCTGTACCTCCATTGTATCTAGGAAATAACTAACTTGCTTTTGATTTTGCAGGCTCATAGGCAAAAGGGACTTGCCTTGTCTCAGATGAGACTTTGGATTTGGACTTTTGGGTTAATGCTGGAATGAGCTAAGACTTTGGGGGACTGTTGGAAAAGCATGATTGTATTTTAAAATGTGAATACATGAGATTTGGGAGGGGCAAGGGATAGGGTAATATGGTTTGGCTGTGTCTCCATCCAAACCTAATCTTAAATTGTAGTTCCCATAATCCCCATATGTCATGGGAGGGACCAGTGGGAAGTGATTGAATCATGGGGACAGTTACTTCCATGCTGTTCTCATGATAGCAAGTTCTCATGAGATCTGATGATTTTATAAGGAGTTTTTCACCCTTTGCTAAGCACTCTGCTGCCACCCTGTGAAGAAGGGTATATTTGCTTCCCCTTCTGCCATGATTGTGAGTTTCCTGAGGCATCCCAGCCATGCTGAACCGTAAGTGAATTAAACCTATTTTCTATATAAATTACCCAGTCTCAGATATTTCTTCACAGCAGTGTGAGAATGGACTAATAGAGACACTGTTGGTGCTTGTTTGTTGCTGCAGCAGTTGGATTGTGTTTTGGTGATTGTGTGTGTTTGATACAGTCATGGAAAATTAGAATTTGGTAAACGGACTTTCTTTTCATAATACTGTTTGGCTCATGTTTTCTTTGGAATCTGAAGTTTGTTGTTGAATGGGAAAATGAGATGGCGTTCCCATAAAAGAACAGGCTTTTATGTTGCTGTTCTGTTCTAAGCAGGAGTAGATCTCATTAGTAGGTTTCAGGTGGTATTCTTCTGTGGTGCTATTTGGCTCCAGTGCTCTTTAGAGTTGGAGAGATTTGACCTTTAAAAATCAAACTGCTATGGAAATTGCTTTACCCAGAATTTTAGTTTGCAGCCTTCACTGGATTACCTATCAGAGCTAACAAAGTTCAGCCATGTGAACATGTTTATAGACTGGTGAGTTTGTATTGCAAGCTCACGGGTAGAGTTCCAAGGTAAAAGTTATTGGCTCATTTGTTCATGTGCATGTATACATGTCTAGATGTGTTTATGTGCATGTATATTTAGTTATATATTGTGTCCACTAAATTGGCTTATAAATAAAATAGTGTTCATAAATTAAGTAAATAAATCCATTTTCAAATTCATGTGTGTTACTAAACAAGCTGTCTTTAAATTATTGGTAAATTAAAATAGAAATATCTTCAGAATTGTCAGCATATATCTTTGGGTTTTATGTTTGTCTTTGCTAGATATTTTGAGATATCAAGGTTTGCCACACATGGTTATAAAACTGTAAACCCAGCCAAAGCAAAGTGATCTTTATATGAATCTTTTGATAAGTTAGGCTAATTAATGTTGTTGGTTTAATGAAAACAGCTGAATCTTCTAAGTTTTTGGTGAAAATGCCCATGTAGTTAACTTTAAGGTTCTTATTTAGGTGAATACCTGATATTCACAGGTTATCAAATGGTTAACACAAATAAATGATGCATAAATAATCTACAGAAACTGCTAAAATAAATAAAATGTAAAAGAGTGAATGCTACAGGTGAACTTTTTGTGTACTTTTAAATCTTAAAATTATTTTTGATGCTCATTAGACGCCTGAGTCTTTTCCAATTAAGAGAGGATCATGATATGGGGAAACATGTTTCTAAAAATTGTGGAATTGTTCTTATACATAAAATGCAAATATCTGATAGTTCAGGATTTCTTGTTTCCTAAGGATTCCCTGAAATTTAAGGTTAGTAAGGATAAAAGTTCTAGTTAATATGCAATTCTGTATATAAAGTGTGCCAAAGAAAATGTGTTCTCAGTGAGAAAAAGAATACTTTTGACTAACTCAGAAGTTATCGCAGGATGAATTCAAATTATAGACTTGAAAAAGTTATTTATAAAACAAGGTAGAAAGAAATCAGTAAGTAGAGGAGAGAGATGTGAAGAAAGTTATGGATATAAAGTTGTATTTTTAGTAAGAAAGGTTATCAAGAAAATAGAATAATTTTGTATGAGAAAGGATTTTGTATGGTGAATTTTTGTCTTAAAGTAAAATGACTGATTATTTAAAACAGAAAAGAAAATTTAGGACAAAACAGAAAGTCCAAGCATACCATAGATGGTCTGTGTAAGTCATATATAGTTTTCCCCATTTCTCTGTGTGTCTATCTTCATGCACATACAGAGAAAATAGAAAGTTGAAAAAATTTAGGTAGTAAAATATTCTTTAAAACCTGATAGAAAATTGGAGAAATTTGGCTAATTAACATT